>NC_081553.1:120304393-120524393 GCF_963082655.1 Stomoxys calcitrans
GCGGTGGTTTTCCCCTCCTAATGCCGGCAACATTTGTGAGGTACTATGCCATGTAAATCTTCTCTCCAAAGAGGTGACGCACTGCGGCACGCCGTTCGGACTCGGCTATAAAAAGGAGGCCCCATATCATTGAGCTTAAAACTTAAATCGGACTGCACTCATTTATATGTGAGAAGTTTGCCCATGTTCCTTAGTGGAATGTTCATGGGCAAAATTTGTTTGTTTTTGTGCCAAATTTTAGCTCAATATCTCAATTTTTGAAGGCTGTAGAGTGATTACAACAGATGGACGGACGGATAGACGGCCATACACACGGACATCATTAAATCGTCTTAGAATTTTACGACGATCCGGAATATATATACTTTTTAGGGTCGGAAATTGATATTTCGATGTGTTGTCCTGTGGTGGTGGGTATAAAAATAAGGTTGACCCTTATTTATAAATGCTTTTGAAATGTTTCTAAAATTTAATCTAAACAATGCAGATTATAAACTTTGCGACCATTTTATTCGTATATAAAATATTTTAACTAAAAATGTTTATCTTTTAAATATTAAATTTAAATAAAATATTTTTATTTATTTTATTTAAAGTTGTTCTTTAATTATTGAATTTGTAAGAACTTTAAAACAATTTTCAAACCCTCAACTTCAACCCCACTGTCACTTCCCCGACAACTAAATGTAAATAGACTTTGTGTAGAAGTCGAAAATACATACTCCCGCTTGCATTTGTTTATTCATACCTGATGGCGGGGAACAATTTCTCGAATGCTGGATGGTGGGACCATGATGGGATGACTGACTGGTTGCCAGTTCGTGTGTATAAATTAGTCTCGTGAGTGTAATTCTATTAAATCAACTGAATTTCGCAATTTTTGCTGCGTTTCATCTCCTTCTGTATTCGGATATTCCTTTGTTTTGTCAGAGTTCGTTTGAGTTTTCGTAACGAAGAAGTAGCGTTTCCAACCAACCATTCGTCTATCTGTCCGTCTGTCCCTCCCTCAGCCAATTCGTTTAGACATCCCTGCGCACATACTACTTGCCTATTCCATGCAGTTCACTTGGCAATAATTTAACAAAAACGAAAGAAACAAAACGCAAAAAAGGGGGCGGAGGGCTGTTTGTTAACGTTATCAAAAACAGAACACTGAGTAACAATGGTGGAACACCATAGATTTGAGGGTGTTTAAATTGGTTTTCTTTGTTGATACGAACGCTGATGATGCCGATGCTGACGCGGATGCTGCTGTTGCTGTTGGTGGATTATTATGAAATATTGCAGATCGCTGTTGTTTAAATTGGTTTTTGCCACTACACCACTTCGGCTAACAAACGACAATGATGGCTACAATGGCATTTCGAACATAGACACACAAAACAACAACAGCTACAATAATAGCAAAAAAAGGTGGAACAATCCCACATGGATGGGGTTTCTGTGCAAATAACAGACAAATGAGAAGCCTCCTTTGGATTCTGAAACATCTGTAGACATTTGCCATGGATGTAAAATATTACCACTGAAACCGATTCATACACCTCGCCCACTCTTTGTGGTCCTCTATCGTTTCATATTGAAGCATATAACAATTTAAAGTAGCTATCTAAGTATTACTAATCTAATTTATTAAAAACAAGAAACGAAAATATTAAAACAAACATGTCCATGTGAGTACGTTGAAATTTGTCACGGAGTCTCTTGCCTGCCAGTGACACTTGTCACAAATGTTCCGATTATCGTGATTTATAACACTAGAGAGAATTGGTGTACATTTTGAGATTATGTTGGAGAGTTTAGTTAGCTTTTCTATGATAGAGTTTGTTTAGGTTTATAAATGCTACAAGTTTGGCCGAGTTTACATATCCTCTTAATGATTTTTGTTCAACCAGATTTTCTGGGATAATTAATAATTATAAGACGATCTGTAAACTCGCAAGCAGACGGTAAAGCCAATGCAATAGTTCTGGAGAGTTTGAAGATTTGTCATGATCCGGTTTCTACCGGTAAATCTACACCATTATAAAGTCGCTTTGGCGCCTTCAAAGACTTCCTCATGGCTGGATGGTTTAAAGTTGTTCTTATCCAGGAACCATGAGTGAAAGGAGTGGTGGTTTTTGAACTCACAATTCCAGGATTTAGTGTATTTTAAAGTGCTGCTAATGGGGACATGGGTAAATTAAGAAGCTCTATATAGAGTTTATAACCATGGTTTCTTGGGCAAAAATTCTTTAAATTCTTCGTGGGTTACGATTTTTACAACCGTTAAAATTGACTTCACCCCATTGGATAATGCCTAGTTAGGGAACACTACAATTACAGGGCACACTCACTTACCACGAAACTCTCCAATGATAAACGTGGATCTAGAGGAGGTTGTAGCTGACATTGGTTCTTCGGGAATTGTTGATGGAATTGTGTCTGAGTCAAAAATTAGTGGAATTTCTTCCTATACCCACCACCGAAGGATGGGGTGTATTCATTTTGTCATTCCGTCTGCAACACATCAAAATATCCATATTCGATCCTATAAGGTATATATATTCTGGATCAGCGTAAAAATCTAAGGCGATCTAGCCATGTCCGTTCGTCTGTACGTCTGTCTGTTGAAATCACGCTGCAGTCTTTAAAAATAGAGATATTAAGCTGAAACTTTGCACAGATCCTTTTTTGTTCATTAGCAGATTGAGTGCGAAGATGGGCTATATCGGACTATATTTTGATATAGCCTCCATATAGACCGATTCGCCGATTGAGGGTCTTACGTCCATAAAAGCCACATTTATTTTCCGATTTTACTGAAATTTGGCACAGTGAGTTGTGTCATGCCAGTCGACATTCAATTTGGCTCAGATCGGTCCAGATTTGGAGATAGCTGCCATATATGTCTTGGGTCCATAAAAGGCCCATTTGTGGTCCGATTTCGCCGAAATTTGGGACAATGAGTTGTGTTAGGCCCTTCAACATTCATCTTCAATTTGGCTCCGATCGGTTTAGATTTGAAAATATTGTAGCTGCAATTAGAACGATCTATCGATATAAGGCTTTGGGGCCCATGAAAGGCGCATTTCTTGTCCGAATTCGCCGAAATTCGGAACAGTGAGTTGCGTAAGGTTCTTCGGAAGTAAGTCACCAGAAACAGTCCTATTTGGCTATTGCGAAGGCTAACCCATTGTCAAGAAATATATCGGGTTTTCCAATAAGGTCATGAAAACTATTTTTAAATAAAACGCAAACTATTTCAGATATGTCACAAATTTTATTGTCGGCTTGAAGTACAATCAAAACATTTATGAAGTGAACTCGACTTTGTCCATATGGTCATCGTGGGCACGTTTGCATCTGTCAATACGTTGGACCCGATTTGCAATGACTTGACAACACATTTTAGCCTAAACGGTCCTTTTTCAGTTTAATGTTGGCTCTAAGCTCTTCCAACGTCGCACAGTGGGAGAAAATCAAAAAAACTAGTAAAAATATGCCATTTGAAATGGTTAAAGCTGAAGTGTTATTGAGATCATCTACGACTACAACTTATCGAGATCATGTACAACCTCAAGGCCTTAGGTGGGCCGGGCGTCTCTTGGAAGGCCCCTAATGTTGGTTACCTCAGCATTTCGAAAAATATTTCGGTATGTTAAATCTTGATTTGTGGTCCGATTTAAAAAAAAAAAACTCTAAGAAAAAATAAATCTTAATAATTCTTTCTGAATTTCGCGTATAAAAGTGTCTCCAACAACTAAAAATAAATTCTGTCCGAATTATTTTACAAAAATCCCCAAAATACCCATTTTGGGCAAAGATAATTTCCACATCGGCATTTTTTAGCAAATTTGCTGTGGAGACTATAAATATAAATGAGGTGCAATAAATTTTTTGCATGGGCTTAATAATGATAATGGAGTAAACAAAGCATGTGCTCAAATGGGTGATCCGGGCTTTGAAATTGGAGACATCGAGGGTTTTTTCCAATTTTGCAATAAAAAATTGCCTATTTTGAAGTACATATAGCAAACCTTTAAGTTAACATATTTTGTTCAAATTTCAATTAAAACGCATCTACGACATGTTCTCTTCACAAGCAAAAAAATACAAAAATATTTAAAAAAATTTAGGTAATTTAAGCCAGGTTTTTTTCAAAAAAGTCTAATCAATGAAAATACATTTTTTGACCAAAAAGTGCAAAAAAACATTTTTCACAAATTTTTACTTCCAAACTGTACAACCTTTAACTGAATAACAAGACGTGAACAGTTTTTGTGACAAAGTAGTCATCAATTTTGTCGAAAACCCAAGTCATGCATTAGGATGAAAATCAAACCACAAATGCCTTTGTAAATTGCAAAATACGAAGCCAATCTCGGCCAAAATTTCGTATATTACCGAAACCTGTGGAGATACAGTATTTGGAGATTTTGGAGCACTATGCGAACCATAAGTAAAGACTTAACAGCACGAACAAATTTTCGAAATGCCAAGGCAATCAATTTTAGGGGCTTGCCAAAAGCCGCCCGGACCACATAGGACCTAGAAGATCTACAAGTAATCTCGATTACACCTCAGCTTTAACAATTTTAAATTTCAAAGAGTTAGCTCTATCCGTTTTCAAATGGCATATTTTATACTAGGTTTTTTGGTTTGATTTTCTCCCACTGTGAGTAGCACAGTAGAGCGGTTCATATCTTTTGAACCGAATAATATAATTGAATTATTTAAACGGCATATGAAAGATAGTGTTCAGCCTATAAAATAAAAGTATAAGATACGCTTATTTTTTCCAATTTTAGATTATTTTTCTATTTTTTTAATGCTTTAATATTTTAAAATTATCAACCAAAAATTTTTGTGAAATTTTCATCATAACTCGTAATTAAGTTCTGAAGGTTATAACTTTTTGTATTTTTATAATTCGGAGAATTTTGTGACCTTTTCAGTGGTGTAATCAGATTTGCAATCGGTAAAGAAATAGTGCCACAATTCCAAAAATGCCGACGATATCTGGACTAAAATCGTGCTTATTTGGCAGCACTTCAAATGCTTAGAAATACTCGAGGTGACCAGCAGAAACGCCCCATGTCAGCCCCTGGACTTAAAAGGGTCTCCAAATTTTGCATTCTTTTTGGAAACTATCTCCACATTCACTATATGAAGTATCGTATTATCTTCCTGTACAAATGTTACATAATTATTCCAAATATTATTCGACTGTGGGACTTACCTTCCGTGCCTTTTTTACATTTGTTGCCTCTATATATATATTACTTTCCATCATTTCCATTGTGCGTTGTCGGCTTGTTAGCATAGGCTGATGACTTGAATGACTTGGCTTGTGGCCCATTCTGCTGAAACTACATGTCGTTCAGGTCAATATCTTCCAATTCAGGCAAAAAATAATGAGAGAGCATGGTGCAGTAATACTGTCCATTCACACTAACCTGACGATTGGCAATGTCGACGAAGAAGTATGTCCCAATGATGCCGCCGGCATGCAAACCGCACCATACAGTAACCTTTTAGGGATGAAGTGTTGATTTATGAAGCACATTTGGATTTTTAACTAACAAATAAGTCATATTTGCTTTTTGACGAACCCTTTAGCCAAAAATGAGTTTCGTCACTGAAGATGATTTTGCTCTTAAAGTAGCGGTTATCGACTCCGAATTTCAGTAGTAAATTTATATGATTTGCATACGTTGTTCGTTCGTGTACTTTACCATGATCAAAATGTTGAGTTTACTGAATAAAAAAAAATTTACAGTATCAGTTCGAAGATTAGTATAACAGTGCGTTCACAAATTTAATTTAAATTTGTCAAGTCCCTATTGCAAAACCCTTTAAACGTAGAACCGACGACTTTAATTTATTGGGGGCCACGGTGGCAAAGAGGGCAGCATGTCTGCCTACGAGGCCGAACGCCTGGATCAAATCCCGACTTGAATATCAGAACCATTATATCAGCACTGGTTATCTAGTAATGCTGGCGACATTTGTGAGGTCTCCAACCATGACAGAAGTTCTCTACGAAGTTGTGTAGCTAAGCTGCAATCCCTTCACACACCGCATAATAAAGGAGGTCTCTTATCATTAAGCTAAAACTTCAATCGGATTGCACTCTTTGGTATGAAAGGAACATTTTGATTTATTTTGTCGTGTAGCAAAAACGTAAACTACCCTAAATTTTAAGAAAATTCTCCGAAGAAACTATGTTCCAAAATAAAATCCTACTTCGCACCTCTTGAGTGGAAAATGTATATGACTGCCTACGTAAAAAAGAAATTCTAGAAATAGTAGCTTTTTCCAAGTCGAGAAGCGCGGATTAGAGTTTGATTTTAAATTCATAGTTTTAAGCTTTTGTTTTATGATTTTTGTTTTTTTTTTGTATTATCCATACAAATCAAATCGCCCCAGTGTATATATATATAGACGACATATATGAAGGGGCTGGAAACACTTAGCTATCAATTGCTTGTTAATAATAATCGGGTTTAAGGGATTCAAAAGTTAAAGAAATTCAAAGTACACAGTATTCAGTCGCCTTGGGGTAGAGTATGTTCCATTTACTGATAGCGGGAAATACCTGGGTGTTTTGGTGGACAGAAAACTTTACTTTTTATACAAAAAATTTGGAAACGGCGAAAAAGTCATCTCTTGCCTTATTTACCTGCATACGGTTTGCTATTGGCCAAAAATGGAAACACGTTTCATTCATTGGATGTATACTTAGTGCTGCCAGGTTTGTTTTAGTCCAAATTTTCAAAATTAAGAATAAAAATCATCAAATCGTAAATTTTTCTCTGGAAAACTTTATTCAATTGTCACAACAAAAAGTCGAATTTTTCCCTTAAATTTCGCAATTTTCGGTGGGTAGAATACCTCAGGAAGCTCAAATAATGAAGGCTGTTCCATGTTGTTTAATATTACTTCTAATAAAATTGCATTAAACAGATAATATCAATGAAATCTTCTCTAAGAACAAGCTTTATTGAAATATTCTCTAAAGACGAAATTGAACAGAAATTTTATTATTTACAAAATGTCAATGGAATCTTTAATTAGATTTTATACAAATGCCTCTAAGGCAACATTTCAATGAAATTTGGACTCTAATAATTTTTCAAAATGGACGTCTAAGGAAACTCTAGAAATGAAATGTTATTGAAGTTTCGATGTTTTTGCAAAATTTATTCCATTAATACGTATAAAGAGTTGATATTGTATTGGTAAAGAACAATTAGTAATACATCGTAAAAAAGAGGGCCATTTTTGGTACAAAAGCCAAAGACTGTAATACCACATTTAGCAAAAAACGTTACCCAGTTTTCCAATATCGACCTGATCACCTTAATAATTATGCTACCTTCAAAGCAAAAAAATCGTCAAAACGAGAAGATATTTACGCCAAAATGACGTAAAATCGTCACGACTGGCAGCCAAGTGTATACTGTAGTTGTCACCCTTATAATGATATATGGTACTGTGGGCTGGTGGACAGCTTTTCCAAAAATCCGCCAACTGCTTAAGACTCAGCCGTATTCAAAGGATGGCATGTTTGTGGATGTGGTTTTTAGTCCTGTTATGATATGTGGTGTTATAGTCTGGTGGACGATGTTCCATAAATCCACCTAATGTTCAATACCCAGCCGGGTCCAGCGGTTGGAGTGCTTGCTGAGAGATAGCTGAAAGTTTAAAATTCAACTGTCGGTTCACACAGCTTGCAATACTTGAAACTGGCTTAAACAATCCCGGGGAACAGTCATCTGTGGGGAGTCTCTGGCGACATGCAAGCTAATTCTTCAAAATAAGAAGCAAAGGGCTACGGATGACAGATGGTCATGAATTGGAACGCTCCAAGACTATGTGGACCAATACAAACATGAGGAGTGCCACCGTTTTGCTGTCATACGCTAGAACAGAAATTCTGCATACCCTGTCCGTTATGACAGGACACTTTATTATTGGAAATTATCCTTATAGAACTTTGGGAAGGATAATAGAACATCTACTGCGTGCTTATCTAGAAACCAGATGACATCTTCCTTCTTTGGTTCCAGTGATATCACAATGGTTACTAATACAGAATTCATAGGTGGTGGCTCTACGTCGATTTGAAGAAGATAATGAATTTACTCGCTCCCAAAGAGACGGCAATTGTGATACCACGGTAAGGGACATATTAAAACCTCTCGAGATAATAGAACCCACGACCCCGCACTGGTATGCCAAACTCACTACCAACCTATATTTGGCGACGATAATGGAACAGATAATATAAGTGGCTAATCTTTTCCTTTTCTCATGTAGTGAGTATAACAACGTCTTTAATTAAATGTCAAAAATTCTTCTATATGTTATTCTTAAAGTGAACCTCTTTCATGATTTCCAAACGATTGTGATATTGGAAGCAATCTACGAGAGAAAAAACCGTTTTAATTTTACCATTCAATGGAGGCACGAAATGAATCTAATAACACATTTAAAATGACTGTGTATGTACATTAAAACGTGTCAGGAATAATGATTTGATTTCATTTCCTTGTTCATACTTTCCAATGAAAAAGGCCCACATTCGAAGCTATCAATTTCAAAGACCCTGCTCACATTACCACCCCCATTACCCCAATTACCATTGCTTGGCTATATACTCATACTAACTCTATTCATATTTTTGGCAAATCTTTGCGAACAATTTTGTTCATATGTACAAACATTGGATTGTCCCGAGTGTAGGATATCATGGTAGCAGCATGTATTTTGGATTTGCGTTTCGATTTAAAGGAAACCAGTAATAAAGAGAATTTTGTAGACTTTGATTGGGGTGTCATGTAAACAAAATTGACAAACAATGATGATAAATGATGAATTCATCAGTCCAAATGTAGAACTAGTATGTGTATCGTAACCATTTTTATACCCTCCACCATAGGATGGGGGTGGACATTCAGTCATTCTGTTTGTAACTACCCGAAATATTCATCTGAGACCCCATAAAGTATATATATTCTTGATCGTCGTGACATTTTATGTCGATCTAGCCAAGTCCGTCCGACTGTCGAAAGCACGTTAACTTTTGAAGGAGTAAAGCTAGCCGCTTGAAATTTTGCGCAAATACTTCTTATTAGTGTAGGTCGGTTGGGATAGTAAATGGGCCATATCGGTCCATGTTTTGATATAGCTGCCATATAAACCGATCTGGGGTCTTGACTTCTTAAGCGCAATTCTTATCCGATGTGGCTGAAATTTTGCACGACGTATTTTGTTATGATATCCAACAATTGCGCCAAGTATGGTTCAAATCGGCCCATAACCTGATATAGCTGTCATATAAACCGATCTGGGGACTTGACTTCTTGAGCTTCTAGAGGGCGCAATTCCTATCTGATTTGGCTGAAATTTTACATGATGTATTTCCTTTAAAATACACATTTTTTTCAGTTGAGGATATGTATTTTATACGGAGGGACTTGAACCCGTCTTCTACACAGACGATGTTATAATATTTGTAAAGGGTAAGGATCCAAACCAACTATGCAGAAGAGCCTTGCCGATGGCACACGGCTGGGCTAGGCCTTGGGGTCTCAATGTTAACTTGTAGAAGAATGAAGTCTGCCTGCTCACGAGGAAGACGAAGGTGGCCCAATTTCACACACTACATTTCCTCAATAGAACAACTTCGATATCTGGCAAGGTCAAATGCTTAGGTGTGATCTTGGACAGGAAACGCAAATGGAAGTGTCATATCCAGGAGCGTACCGAGAAGGCTCACAGATATTGGGCACTATGTAGGCCGTAGGCTAACAATGGGGCCTGAATCCAAGGATAGTCCACTGGCTCTACAGGAGCGTAATTAGACCGATACTAACTTACGCCTCAGTATTTTGGTGGACAGCGATGGAGAAAAAGTGCAACATAAGGATAATAAAGGAGGTTCAGAGAACATGTTGTCTTGGCATAGGCGGAGGACCACGCTCACTTGGGCACAGAAGACTATTCTAGATATCCGACCCATAGACATACAGATTAAGTGCGAGGCAGCCACTGCGGCTATGAGACTTAAGGCGATGGGAGAATGGCTTGAGGATGGGAGCAGCTCATACCATCGCGGTATAATCGAGATGACGATAGGAAATCTGGAAGGAATGGAAGAGGTTTCCGATCGGATACCCGAGACAACACTTGAGCTTGAGTGCTAGGCATTTCTACCAGCGGCAGATGGAACCCTAGTATTGCCATCTGGAAGATCATGTTACACGTATGGATCAAAGCTAGAGGCCAGAGTGAGCCTGGGGATCTACATTGAGAACCCAGGGACTGTGATTTTTTAGACTGCCTGACAGTAGCCCTTTAAAACACCGAAACGGACTGTAGGACGGCGAAAATCCTATTGGGAGATCCAGATGGTGAGAAGAAAAGTCTATAGAATATAGCTTCCGGTATCATAACGGGACATATAGGACTACGAGCTCACTTATGCAAATTAACCACCACCGCGATATCATTTCTCCCACTCTGTATTTGGTCTGCCCATGCACAGCGTTTCAAAGTATGAGAACAGTGCAAATGCCGAATGGTGAGTTTCAGTTTCACACTGGCTTGCCAGAATTGGAGAGCGACTGCTGGCCGATGGTTGAACTGAACATCCAAACAAAGGTTGAGGGGAGTTCAGTTAAGGCAGCCGACCAAGAAACATTCTCATAGAGAACGATCGGACGAAGCGTGGGAAGTTTCGTCGTCCGGTAGCACCATTACAGTAATATTCCACAGATTAAAATCATATCTTCCAACAAGATTTCTAAAAAAATTTCAACGAAATTTCAAAAAAAAAAAATGCCCAAAGTAATCAACACAAGTAACAGGCAAACATAAACAAGTAAAAACGCCTTGAGTTCGGCCGTGCCGAACTTTAATACCCATGGATATATTATGTAATAATATATGGATATTTACTATAGCACTACTACAATATATTCATATTCATATCTAAATATAGTCCAATCTAAATCATATTTGGTTGAGATGACGAGAAGCTCTGTACAAGAAACAGTACGAAATGTCAGCGAAATCGGATAATAAGTGGGCTGTTCATGTGATTAAGCACTAATTCGGATGATCGATTTATATGACAGATATATCATAATATGGTCCGATCTGGACCATATTTGGCTGTTTGTTGGGTGTCTTAAAGCAGCTCACTTTATCAAATATCAGCGAAATCGGAGAATAAATGCGCCTTATATGATCTTTAGAACCTAAAACTAAGGATTGGTCTCTATGACAGCTATATCTAAATATAGGCCGATTTGAACCATATTCGAGACAGATGTTGTGAGTCTTGATACAACATGATACGCCTTTTACAGGCCTAAGACCCAAAATCGGCAGATCGGTCTATATGCCACCTATGTCCAAATATGTTCTGATCTGGACCATTCTTGATTCGCATATCTGACGGCTTAATAAAACTCACTATGCCAAATTTCAGCGACATCGATAATAAATGCGCCTGTTATAGGCTTAATACCCAAAATGGCCAGATCGGTCTATATGAAAGCTATATCCAAATATAGTCCGATGTGGCCTATTCAAGAAGAAATACAAGTTTGTGCAAAATTTCAACTCTAAATCTCAAATTTTATACACTCCACCATAGGATAGGGGTATACTTATTTCGTCATACTGTTTGTAACTCCTCGAAATATTCGTCTAAGACCCTATAAAGTATATATATTCCCGATCGTCATGACATTTTAAATCGAACTAGCCATGTCCGTCTGTCTGGCGAAAGCACGCTAACTTTCGAAGGAGTAAAGCTAGCCACTTGAAATTTTGCACAAATACTTCTTGTTAGTGAAGGTCAGTTGGGATTATAAGTGAGCTATATCGGTCCACGTTTTGATATAGCTGTTATATAAACCGATCTGGGAACTTGATTTCTTGAGCCGCTAGAGGGCACAATTCTTATCCGTTTTGGCTGAAATTTTGCATGAGGTGTTTTATTATGACTTCCAACAATTGTGCTAAGTATGGTTGAAATCGGTTCATAACCTGATACAGCTGTCATGTAAACCTATCTGGGGTCTTGACTTCTTGAGCGTCTACAGGGCGCAATTCCTATCCGATTTGGCTGAAATTTTACACGACGTGTTTTTTTATGACTTCCATTCACTGTGTTAAGAATAATTCAGCCGCTTGAAATTTTGCAAAAATACTTCTTGTTAGTGTAGGTCAGTTGGTGTTGTAAATAGGCCATATCGGTCCATGTTTTGATATAGCTGTCATATAAACCGATCATGGGTCTTGACTTCTTGAGTCTCTAGAGTGCGCAATTCTTATCCGATTGGAATGAAATTTTGCACGGCGTGTTTTGTTATAATACGCAACAACTGTGCCTAGTATGATTTAAATCGGTCCATAACGTGATATAGCTGTCATATAAACCGATATTGGGCCTTGACTTCTTGAGCCTCTAGAGTGCGCAATTCTTATCCGATTGGAATGAAATTTTGCACGTGGTAGTTTGTTATCATATCCAACATCTGTTCAAGTCGGTTCATAACCTGATATAGCTGTCATATAAACATATCTGGGGACTTGACTTCTTGAGCCTCTAGAGGTCGCAATTATTATCCGATTTGCCTGAAATTTTCTACGACGTATTCTCTCATGACCATCAACATACGTGTTTATTATGGTCTGAATCGGTATATAGCTCGATACAGCTCCCATATAAATCGATCTCTCTATTTTACTTTTTGAGCCCCCAAAGGGTGCAATTCTTATTCGAATTGGCTGACATTTTACACAGGTCTCCAACATATAATTTAATTGTGGTCCAAACCGGACCATATCTTGATATCGCTCTAATAGCAGAGCAAATCTTTTCTTATATTCTTTTTTTTGCCTAAGAAAAGATACCGTGGCAAGAGCTCGACAAATGCGATCCATAATGGAGGATATAAAAGATTCGGCCGTGCTGAACTTCGCATGCTTTTACTTGTAATAATTCGGTTCACCCCAATACAATACCATTGAACTATTCGAAAATAACTTCGTATTTTGTAGGTGTATATCGGCAATCTATGGATATGTGAGACGTTGCGTTTTTCTCCTATGTTCTCTTCGTGGTACGTTTTTTCAGCCATTTTGTAAAGTTTGTTTTTATTGCATACATAAGCAATTTAACATTTCCGTTTCCGTTCAAGACATCACATTTCCTTGGGAAACGTACCCATTACAACAAATGGCACACTCTGGCAGCACATATTCTGCGTAGGACTCACGCATACATACTTATACTAATACCCATACACGGTCACAAACGCAAAACACAGACAAGGAGCAACTTTCTTAATACGAACGCAAAATCGTTTGAAGAAAGTGTACAGAGAAGACGCATCTATTTCAGCATTAAACACGCACATATGTGTTTGTCATAAATATTATAATGCTGCCAAGGATGTGTTCGAATGTAGTCCTTACACATACATACATGGCGGGGTTCAAATGCCTATATATGCATCGTAGTCATATAGTCCTTGTGTAAGTTTGTATAAAATTGGTACGCTTATTATCATAATCCGTTTATACGAGCGATGATATTGGTTGCTTGCTTGGTTGACTAACTGGGTGCCTTCTCTCAATCACGCTTCCTTAGCTGCTGAATTAATTAAATTTAATTAAAGATTTTTCGCAAATTTTCCTTAAAACGTGTTTGCATTGCAATGGCTTTTCTTCATCACTCTCCCCTGGATGTTGGTCCTTGGGGACGAGGGTAATGTGCTGATTCCTTGGAATTGAATTATTTTGTTCGCTCACAACCTATCAATAATCGAATTATGTCCATAATTACGAAAATTTCATATGTGCAAATGAGGGAAAATGCTCATGAAATCAATTTGTGGTTATTAATTTTCGTCATACGGTATGACGACAGGCCATTTGTTATCACATTTAATTGGGTAACAAATGGAATCATGTACATTTATCAAGCACGGTGACATAGGAATTTAATTAAACATTTCGGCAATAAGAATATATGACACAGCATACCATAAATGGAGATTACTTCTCCTGAAAACAATCTACACACAAGAGAATGTGCATTTTAAATAACAATACTGAATGAAATGTCATATATAAGATATGGAAATGCCCAAACAATTCCTATAACCACAAAAAATAATCTTCCACAAATGTTACGGAAGTTTTAAGTGTGAGGTGCCAAGATATCCTTGGAAATTGTAGAGCGGATGAGTTAGAAACTACCTTAACATTTCAGAGCATGGGGAATCTGTGCGCATGTCTCCAGGGATATGTAAGTTAAGTCTACAGGGTGAGGCCAGAAGGGCAACGAATGATAGATGGCGGGGGACATGGGCGAGAGGGTTTTGAACGCTCCAAAATTATGTGACCCAATTAAGAATTAAGAGGTCTACCACTTTTCTGTCGTCGGTTTGACCCGACATCTCAGACATGTTGTCCGTCATGACAGGTCACTCTCTGATAGAAAAACATGCTGACAGACTGAAGGTAGCCAGTAAAGGCTTCTGCAGAAGCTGTGAAGACGTCCCGGAAGAAGAACCTATAGAACATCTGCTATGTGTTTCCCGCACTGGCAGGCAGAAGGTGTTCCACTGTAGGTTCTGATTTCTTTGAGAACTTGTGTGAATTTGCGGATGTTTACATTTGCAATTGAAGAACTTCTAACTAAAGTCATCAAGACCTAATGGAATGCTTCCGGCATTAATGCAGATGGTGGCGTATTATCTGGATATCTTGGTGGGACTATTTGAACTCAAGGAAGAGTGTTCTCGCCGATTCTGTGCACCTCGTAAAGATTAAGTCCTGTTAGTTCTCGGCTGAGATGGATGATAATAAGTGCTTATTCGGACGATGTTGAACTGCTGGTCCGAGGCAGGTTTTTGTCGACGATCAGCAAGATCATGGATGGGTCAATGATGAGACTTTCGCGATGGAATACCAGAAATGGGTTGAGAACCAACCCAAAGAAGACCGAACTAATGCTCTTGCAAATTTGATCATGAACATTCCATTAAGAAACTGGGGCAAACTTCTCACAAATCAATGAGTGCTGTCCGAATTAATTTTACGCTCAATGATAGGGGACCTCCTTTTTATAGCCGAGTCCGAACTGCGTGGCATAAAGCGACACTTCAGTGGGGAGAAGTTTTTACATGACAAAGTACCTCAAAAATGTCGCCAGCATTAGGAGAGGATAACCACCGCTGAAAATCTTTCTGATGTACGTGCCAGGATTTCAACCCAGGTGTTCAGCGTCATAGGCGGACATGCTAACCTCTGCCCAACGGTGGCCTCCTCCGGAGTTCAGAGTTCCTTGGAAGGGATACCCCTGCAGCTGCAAAAGGAAACGAAGTAAGTTGGCATAGTCCTCGAATCGAAGCCGTCCTGGAGAAGAAAATGAAGGAAGGAAACTGTAAGACACTGTGCGCTTATTATTCCTATAGGAAAATGTTCGGCAGGAAGAAATGGGGCACCCCCAGGATGATTTATTCGATGAATACGGCCATTGTAAAACCAGTACTAAAGTATGATGTATTGTATGGTGGAAGGCCTTCTATAAGAAGACTCGAACGAGCATGTTCGAAAAGGCCAGAGACTGGCCTGCGTCGGAGTGACAGGGGCACTGAGATCCGTACTGCAGGCTGGTCTGGAAGCGATGCTGAATATGCAGCCTACTGAGGCCTATATTCAGAACTGTGTCGCCAAGATCACGCTTGGGTTGACGGAGAACGTGTATGGCCACAGTTCTTTCTGGATACTATTGATGCGGAGGGTAAACTGAGGAGGATCTCAGACTATATAGCACCGAACATTCGAAATTCTCATTTCAGTGAGGAATGAGTGGAGAGCTGTGTCTAAGAACGATGAGACCTTGATCTTCACTGATTGCTCCAAGATAGAGTTAAGAACGTGGTTGGAGGTCTACTCCGACGCACTCAAAACTCAGCATTTATGTGTAGAGTACTCGTATGTCCATTCAAAATTCTCATTTCAGTGAGGAATGAGTGGAGGACTGTGTCTGAGAACGATGAGACCTTGATCTTCACTGGTTGCTCCAAGATAGAGTTAAGGACGTGGTTGGAGGTCTACTCCGACGCACTCAAAACTCTGCATTTATGTGTAGAGTACTCGGTTCGAGGATGGTGAGATCGAAGAGTGTGGCGGATTGTTTGGAGCCCCTGTATAGGATTCGGGTTCATGATGTGACGCTGACATGGGTTCCCAGACATGATAAGATTCCTGGAAATGAGGGACGGACGAATGCTGTGGAAGGTTCATCTGCTCCGGGTGAACCAGCCGCCTTTCTTGCTTACGTGCCATTTGTCGAGCTACTGAACATGGTAGATGGCATGGGTTGTACGGCGTCGGTGGCAAGGAACTCCGAAGATGGGTGCCGGACCGCCAGGTGCTCTGGTGGGCCATCAACAGGAGCAGGACGAAGGAGTAACTGGCTTTCAATAAGAGAGAGCTGAACTCCTAGACACGGTTCATAACCTGACATTGGCCGCAGGGCGGCGTCCATGGACATACCGCACAATGACTTCTATAGGAATTGCCTTTTTGAGAATGAGGAGGAGACCATAGAGCATTTGCTCTGTTCATTTCCAGGTCTCAAGGGATGCAGGTTCTCCTTTCTAGAAGAGGCGATTTTTCTACTATCTGGCTGATCTTCCGAACGTAACTCTCCTGCGATTTGTAGACATGACGGGATGGTTTGGTGTAGGTTGTTATGAGATCCAGCGAAGGCACTTATGTGCGCTGACCGGTCATATCGCCCAACGTATATAACGCGCAAAATTTTGTTTGGAGTTAGAGTAGGTCTTTAGAGTAGGCCCAATTTCTTTTTTTTTTTTTTTGGGGGGGGGCAATTTGGGCGAAAGCACAAGCTATTGGGCGTTGTGACTTCTTTCTAAGCGGACATAACAAGTATTGGATATTGGTTTTATTGTTTTAAATCAAGAACGGTTGAAGAGCCTAATGAGCGTTTTGGCTGTTATTTGGGATGTCACAACGCCCAAAAAATATGTGCATTATGTCCACTGGGCATTATGACGATACCATGCTTACGTGGGTCTGCTCTGGTTCTACAATCATTCCGTTTCTGTATTCGTGGATTCTCTCTCTCTCTCTAGGGTATAACAATGGTCCAAACTGACCTTCGAGTGCACTCACCTATGGTGGGCTACCATTCCACCCAGCCTGACCTAACCTATCTTGACATCTGGCCGCTATATTCATAGCATAGTATACTCCGAAGGTCGCTACGAAAACACCGCAATGAAGTAACCCCCAAACCCGAAATTGAAATAACCCCTAATGAAATAATTCCCTAACATAAATGAAATAAACTACAAAAATTAAGAAATAACGCCCAAACAAAAAAAATATGAAAATATACCAAAAAAAAAAAAATGTCCATTTTTGAATTTTGAAGAAAATCCCTCCTAACAAATTTCATGAGAATCGGTTAACAAATGACCATTTTATTGAATTATTACTGCAAATCGGACGAACATATGTATGGGGGCAAATCTGAATCGATCTTTTTCAATTTCAATAGCCTACGTCTCTATGCCGAAAAACTGCCCATACCAAATTTGAAGGCGATCGGATGAAAATTGCTACCTGTAGTTAGTACAAAAATTAACAGACGGAAAGACAGACAGACGGACATAACTAAATAGAATCAGAAAATGATTCTGAGTCTATCGGTATACTTATCAATGGGTCTGTCTCTCTTCATTTTGGGTGTTGCAAACAAATTCACTAAATTATAATACCATGCAGCACAGTAGTGGTGTAGGGTATAATAACATTTAATTTTTTTTGTACCCTCCACCATAGGATGGGGGTATACTAACTTCGTCATTCTGTTTGTAACACCTCGAAATATGCGTCTGAGACCCCATAAAGTATATATATTCTTGATCGTCATATCTTTCTAAGTCGATCTAGTCATGTCCGTTCGTCTGTCCGCCCGTCCGTCTGTCTGTCGAAAGCACGCTAACTTTCGAAGGAGTAAAGCTAGCTTGAAATTTCACACAAATACATTTTATTAGTGTAGGTCGAATGGAATTGTAAATGGGCCAAATCGGTCCATGTTTTGATATAGCTGCCATATAAACCCATCTTGGGTTTAAACCCATCTTGGGTTTATATGGCAGCTATATCTTGAGCCTCTAGAGGACTCAATTCTTGTTCCAACAACTGTGCTAAGTATGATTCAAATCGGTTCATAATCTGGTATAGCTGTCATATAAACCGATCTTGGATCTTGACTTCTTGAGCCAATAGACCGCGCAATTCTCATCCGATTTGGCTGAAATTTTGCATGAGGTGTTTTGTTGTGACTTCCAATAAATGCAATAAGTATGGCGTAAATCGGTACATAACCTGATATAGCTGCCACATAAAAGGATCTGGGATCTTGACTTCTTGAGCCAATAGAGGGCGCAATTCTCATCTGATTTGGCAGAAATTTTGAACAACGGCATCTCTCTCATGACCTTCAACATACGTATATAATATAGTCTGAATCGAACGATAGCTTGATACGGATCCCATATAAACCAATCTTCTGATTTTGCTCCTTGAGCCCCTACAAGGCGTAAATTTTATCCGAATGAACTGAAATATTATACAAAGACTTATACAATGTTGGGCATTCATTTATGGTCCGAATCGGACTATAACTTGATATAGCTCCTATAGCATAACAGTTCTAATTCAATATTCTTTGTTTGCCTAAAAAGAGATACCGCGCATAGAACTCGACAAATGGGATCCATGGTGAAGGGTATATAAGATTCTGCCCGGCCGAACTTAGCACGCTCTTACTTACTATTCTTAAAGTTTTTTAGATTTTTTTTGTATTTGTTGAAATAGTTTTTACTACTTTGTCCAGAGTCGGAGTCGACATAATTTTTTCGACTCCGATTCCGGGCAAAATTGCTCGACTCCAAGTCCAAGAGCCCGACTTTGTCCCCACAGCCCTGATACGGATGCGCAGAAGAAAGCCATTGTATGGGATTGAGTAAAAATGCCGACAGATTACATTTGAGCAGCTTAAAACTCATTTTTTGGTCATATCCTTTGCAGGATGGATGAATGGATTCTTACATTTAGATTACTTACAGGTTTGTCTTTTAAATTGATAAAAAATATGTTCACACAAAAAAATTTGGTCGTTTGAATTGGTAACGTTTCTTGCAACGCAACTCCAAAGATACACCAGAAAAAAATACATTTGCAGATATCAGCAAACATTACCTGGTAATTTTATATAAAACAGTTTTTACCTTTGAAGAAAACCCTTTAAAATTTTTGAACATCTAAACAATGCTTAGGGCTTTGCTTATTGGCTATTTCAGGCATTAATTTTTATACCCACCACCATAGGATATGAGGTACATTCATTTGCAACACATCTCAATATCCACATCCGACCCTACAAAGTAGGTATATTTCGGATTGTCGTAAAATTCTAAGGCGATTTAACGATGTCCGTGTCTCTGTCCGTCTGACTTCCAACTCAAATACGGTTCAGATCGCCTATATTTAGATATGCAGCTGTTATGGGTCTGAAGCCCATAAAAGCTGCATTTATTATCCGATTTCCGATGGGTATACTTATCAAGGCCACCGTAGCGGTATCTTCTTCGGCGCCATCCTCGGACACTAGCAGGTGGGAAAAATATTATTTCCTTATCCCAAGCTCACTATATGTATCAGTTACCAGATTTCCCTCTTTGTCTTTGCACGAGGATGTGCCTACAACAAAGTCATAGCTCCGATGCTTGATTTTTGGTTCTCAAAAAATACAGTTTCTTAAAAATTGCTTATTTCTAATTTTAATCATTTAAACTTGCCACCTTAGCGCAGAGGTTAGCATGTCCGCCTATGACGCTGAACGCCTGGGTTCGAAACCTGGCTACACCATCAGAAAAAAAGTTTTCAGCGGTGGCTTTCCCCTCCTAATGCTGCCGTTCGGACTCGGCTTTAAAAAGGAGGTCCTTTATCATTGAGCTTGAAAACTTGAATCGGACTGCACTCATTGATAGGTGAGAAGGTTTCCTTGGTGGAATGTTCATGGGCAAAATTTGCATACTTATCAATGGGTGCACCTCGTCTCCTTCTTAGCGTTGCAAACAAATGCACAAAGTTATAATACCCTGTACCACAGTGGTGTTGTAGGGTATACAAATCGTTTCTAAATCACATGCTTAATGTTGCGTAAATGGCTCCTGTATGCTTAAATGTTTAAAAAATTAACTAATTTATGGCACTCTCATGGGTGCAACAACAAAATTGAAATATTTTGACATTTTTAACAAAACCTTTGAAATTTACTCCCTTGAATTTTCCAAAACAACGACTCTAGATATCCCTTTGTGTGTAATCTCAATAGACTGTGGGCCCAATTACAACAAATCACAGATGTTTTCAAGTCGCTTAGTTACCATATCTAAAGCTTTTCTCTCTGACGTTCATACCAATTGTCATTATCAACAAAACCAATGGTAGTGCTACTGTCAACGCAATATTGCTGAGGTAGGTAGGTATTTTGCATGCTCCTCCTGCTACCTTTAATCTGCTGCAACTGATGCTGCATTAATTTGCATTTTGTCGCATTGTTA
Organism: Stomoxys calcitrans; assembly: GCF_963082655.1. Classification (NCBI taxonomy): domain Eukaryota; kingdom Metazoa; phylum Arthropoda; class Insecta; order Diptera; family Muscidae; genus Stomoxys; species Stomoxys calcitrans. The sequence goes on from NC_081553.1 coordinate 120,325,072, forward strand.
TTTATTTGAAATTATGGAAACAGTCAAAAACAAAAAAAAAAAAGAAAACTCGGACCTGAATCCGGGTAACAGCCTGTGTAAATTGCTTTTCACCGTGCTATCTGCCACAGCTCTGAAATGAGCAAGTGGTATGGCTACGGGATACGTGTATTTGTTATATTTAATTGAAACATAATTTTGCATAAATTTTTTTCTGAAACGCACCCTGATTTTCGCCCTTTTGGAGGTAAGCATTATATGCGTACAACTTACCTTCGTTATCACCCCCCCTCTCGGCCAGGACGGGCCTTGATGCAGCCATTAGTGCAAAAAGGGGTGTTTTACGGACTTCAGACCATCAGAAAAACAAAAACAACACAAACACAGAACGCCTCTAACTATTCGCGCCCATTTGTTGTCACCATTTCATGTACGCTCATAATGTGCGACATTCGACTTTCGCGTAGCAATTCGCTTGGTGACTCTTTGGCGCACAATGGGTTGGAGGAAGGAAAAATATAGTTTTGTTGGAAAAATTAAATTATGTTGTTGCATTTGTAAAACGTTAAACTAGTTAAATACTTACAAAACACGTAAGAGCTCGTTAAGTTGAAGAGCACGGGATGAATACGATATATGCTCCACAATATAGGTTAGGTTAGGTTGAAAAGAGGGTGCAGATATTAATCCGCCCCATGCCACTATGGACATACACCTAAGCCAGTAATCGGCTTGTTGTGCGCTCTAAAAACTATAAAGTAACCTCTAAAAAGAAAATTTTAAGTTAGGAATTCCGTGCTACTTACAAAATCCTCAATTGTTTTCAATGCCACTCTCCTAAGTTGGTTCATACCTGATATTGTGTCTCATCCTAAGTGTCTGTTGTACGCAAAAGCCGAGCAATGACAAAGGAAATGCTCCAACGTCTTATCATCTTCCCGCATGCCCTACACATGCTATCACTTGCCGCACCGATTTTACATAAGTGAGCTCGTAGTCCTATGTGTCTCGTCATGATACCAATAGCTATACTGACATCCTTCTTGCTTCCTTTCAGTAATAGCCTCGTCTTCTCACGATCTGGATCGTCCCATAGGATTTTCGTCGTCCTACCGACCGTTTCGCTGTTCCACAATGTTGCATATCCAATAGGCACCCACCTACTTAACTCGGACTGCGTCGACCCGAAAGGCTTAACCAAGATTATTGACGGCAGTCCTCTGGCCGTCACCGCCAAATCGTCTGCCCTTTCATTTCCCCTTACTCCGTTAGGGCTGGTACCCAAACGATGCGGATTTTCCCATCCGCAGAGAAGGCATTAATCTCCTTCTTACACTGCAAGACTGTTCGTGACCATACCGTCCTGGTTGTTATTGCCCTTATGTGCAATTTTACTGTCGGTAAAGATGCTGACACTCGACGTCCTCGTGTTAGAACCACACCCCTTCACACATTCCGTGATGGCCCGGATCTCCGCCTGCAGGACCGTATTATGATCAGGCAGTCTAAAACAGATCTCAGTACCTGGGTTCTCAATGTAAACCCCCAGGCCCACTCTGTCCTCTAGCTTTGATCCATCCGTGTAACATTATCTTCCAGATGGCAATACTAGGGTTCAGTCGATCCGAGACTGTGCCGATGGCAGCAGTGCGTCGCACTCGACTTCAAAGTTCATCTCTGGTATCCGATCGGAAACCTCTTCCCTTCCTTCCAAGGTTCCTATCGTCGACTTTATTATACCGCGATGGTATGAGCTGCTCCCATCCTCCATTCCATTCTCCCATCGCCTTAAGTCTCATAGCTGCAGTGGCTGCTTCACACAGTTAATCTGTATGTCAATGGGTCGGATATCTAGAAGAGTCTCCTGAGCCCTAGCGGGCCGTGGTTCTCATCGCTCCGCCTATGCCAAGACAACATGTTCTCTAAACCTGTTGTATGGTCCTTATGTTGCACTTTTTCTCCATAGCAGTCCACCAAACTACTGAGCCATATGTAAGTATTGGTATAATCACACTCCTGTAGAGCCAGTGGACTATCCTAGGATTCAGGCCCCATTTCGGCCCGTTTATATAGTGCCCAACATCTGAGAGCCTTCTCAGTACGCTCCTGAATGTGTCACTTCCAATTCAGTTTCCTGTCCAAGATCAGATATCGAAATCGTCTTATTGAGGAAACATGGTGCGTTAAATTCGCCCACCTTCGTCTTCCTCGTGAACAGGCATATTTCAGTTTTCTCTGGGTTAACATTGAGGCCTCTGGGTCTAGCCCAGTTATACGCTATATGCAAGACCCTTCGACCCTTCTGCATAGCTCGTTCGGATCCTTATCCCTTAGAAGTATTATAACATCGTCTACGTAGCAGACGGGTTCAAATCCCTCCTCAGTCGTAATAGGTTATTTATGGTGGTCACCCATAGTAGTGGCGATAAAATGCCCACCTGTGGCGTGCCCTGTACCACTTTCTCCCTTATATTTATGCCATGGGACACACAATTTATCCACCTGTTCCTTAGCATATGGTTTATCCAGTCTCTAAGGATCGGGTCCACCCGGTACTGGTCTAAGGATTGGATCAGTGTGTCGCTTCGCACATTGTTAAAAGCCCCCTCGATGTCAATGCATACCGGCAGTGTGTACGTTTTGGCATCGAAGGATTCTTCTATTTTATACACAATCTCTTGCAGTGCAGTCTCCACCGACCTTCCCTTGACATAAGCATGCTGTTTGTATTTGAGCAGTTCTCTGAATGTCATACTCTTTATCATGGTGTCCATAATACGTTCCATGGTTTTGAGTAGAAAGGACGTAAGGCTTATGGGTCTGTAGGCCTTTGGTGTCGCATAACTTGCCTTGCCGGGCTTTCGGAGTATATGAAAGTCCTAGGCACGCTGTTAAAATTTTGGCCAGACGAGGCGCCAGATAGTCTGCCTCTTTCTGTGGTAACGCCGGAAAAATTCCATCAGGTTCGGATGACTTTAATGGTTTGAAGCTGCTCAAGGATTTCTTCGCCATAAATTCCGTGCTTATACACCTTCGATCAACGTCATTATTCCAAGATTGTTGTATCTCCGTGAGTCCCGTCGTATCCTGTGGAAAATGGGTTTTCATCAAAAATCTTAACATGTCCTCCGTTGTCTCTGCTCTCATTCCCATATCGTCTACTAAAGTTTCAGTTTGGACATGGATTTTTGAGAGAAATTTTTTTATCTTGGTCATTAACGCTATCGACCTGTTCGCAGAAAAGCCTCCAGGAGGCACGTTTTGCCGCTTTGGTAATCTTATTGTACTCCTTGAGCCGTGTGTAATCCCAATAAACTTCCGCTTTTTTACGACGTGCTCTGTTAAAAAGTCTGCGGACCTCTTTCCCTATATTGCGAATCTCCCCGGTCATCCAGGGTTTTTCTTGGGCTGATTTCCTTTCCCGAAGAGGACAACTATCTTCGAAGGATCCCACCAGTGCAGTCGTAATCCTGTTGACATTTTCGTCAATCTCTTCTATGCTTGGGCAATCTAAATTATCGACAATGTAACGCATCCGACAAATTCTACGTATAAGTTATGGGCCGATGTGCGCCATACTTATCATGGCTTAAAGAAGTCATAACAAAATACCACGAGCAAATTGCAGACCAATCAGATAATAGCTGTGCCATCTACAGGCAAGACATTAAATCTGTTTATATAGGAAGTTTATCAGGTTAGGGACCGATAAGGGTCATATTTATCATGGCTTTAAGAAGTCATAACAAAATACCAATTGCCAAATTTCAGCCAAATCTGATAATAATTTTACCTTTAGGAAGTCAAATAGGGAGATCAGTTTATATGGGAGCAGGATAATAATTGCGGCTTTTATGGACTTAAGATCTCCAATCGTCACATCGGTCTAGGTGGCAGCTATATCGATATACACACATATTTAGATGTGATGGCGGAAAGTTTAAAACAACTCACTGTATCAAGTTTCAGCGAAATCGGGTTATAAATGCAGCCTTAATGGGCTCAAGACCCTTAATCGGCAGATCGATCTATATGGCAGCTATATCTGAATATTGACAGATCTGAGCCATATTTGAGTCAGATATCGGGAGGCTTTAATCAACTTTCTGGTTTCAACTTCAGCGAAATCGGATAATAATTGCGGCATTTATGGGCTTAAGACCCTAAATCAGCAGATTGGTCTAAATGACAGCTATATCTAAATATAGTCTGATCTGAACCATATTTAAGTCGGATGGCGGGAGGCTTTAAACAGCTCACTGTTATTAACTTCATCTAAATTGGATAATAAATATGCCTGTTACGGGCTTAAGAAACTAAAACGGCATATCGGTAGCTATGGCAGCTATATGTAAATATGGTCCGATAAGGGCCATATTCGGTTTGAATATCGGGACCCATAGTGCAACACCCGTTTAAATTTCAGCAAAAGCGGACAAAAAATACGGTTTTTACGGGCTTAAGACACTAAATCCCCAGATCGTTCTATATGGCAGCTAAATCTAAATATAGTCTGATTTGTCCCATTCAAGAACTTAACCTGCGTATAGAAGAAATACGAGATTGTGCCAAATTCTCAATTTTTAGAAACAGTAGCGTGATTACAACTGACGGACCGGCAGACACACGGACATCATTAAATCGTCTCAGAATTAAAACGTCTTAGAAATATTTTTACTTTGTAGGGTTCGAAACCGATATGTCGATGTGTTGCAAACGAAATAACTAAGTGTATATACCTATCCTCTGGTGGTGGGTATAAAAACCACTATAAGGGTCTTCGGAGACCCAGAATGATGACCCATTATTCTGGGTCTTCTCCTAGCAATTTCGGGGCAGTGACACAAATGGTGCTCGACCGTCTCCTTTTCCTCATCGTCATTGCACATACAGACGTTTCAATGACTAGTCAGGACTCGAACAGCATTCCGACGTCCGGACGTCGCCCCAGGATAAGCAACGTCCTATTTCGCAAAATTCTTGGCCACAGGGCTTTTGCCACTCTGCAAGCTACAACCTACAGAACCAGCTCAAGAGCGATATTTGGATAAGGCGTCTACCCAACCAAGACTTTTGTAAAGAGGAAAATTCATTGATTCCGTAGCAAGATCTGCGGGAATCAGCGATGCATTCCCGGTCAAATGGTGGCAGATCTTTTTTACCATCTTATCCCATTGTGCAGTCACCAGCACTAGATGTGCAAATTGTAAAAAGGGTCCTTTTGCTGCAGATGAACCCATTAAGCCCTGCCATCATCATGGCGCTGTACATGGTGTTCATGTGTCCTCTTCATATCTGGCTGCTGGATCTGATGACATTGCTGTCGTTGTTGTTCTTTATACACGTTGGCAGCTATTGTCAGCCAGCCATCCTCATTGAAAATGCACAGGTTGTTATTTTTTCTCGCTTTGCAATTTTTTTCTTTTTTGTTTCGTTATTAGTAATTTTGCAAATATTTTTTTTTTGCGCAAAATCGTATTCCCCGCTGTGTGCTTTGGCATCATCATAAATTATTGAAACGGCCAAAAATAATGTATTTTTCAACTGAGAGAGAGAGCGAGAATTAACACTGAATCTATTTTACGTGGCGTCTAACAAATATTTTACATTATCCAGACTGGCAACAACAACAACTCACCCTTCGAATTCGATATGAAGAAAAGCAGATAGAATTTAAGATTTAGGCGATATTTGTTTGCTTTTGCATTGCGAGTTGTAATTTGTGAGATATGTGACCTCTGCTACAATTAGAAGTAGTGCAGATCACAGAAACTGCATGAAATATTAACAAAAATACGCATCTGAGATGCTTTCATACTTAATGTGAAAAAGATCTTTAATGGATTTAAGAGGCCACTAATATATCCAAAATATTATTCTCTGTCACATACAAAGTTGATTCAATTAAAATTTTGGGATTTGGGAAATTTCAAAACTCAGTATTTATGCATGTGGACATTATTGCAAAATTTCCCACATGAACATGCCATTCAGGAACAGCGTGGATACTTCTCTCTTATCAAGGAGTGCCGTCCGATACAGGTTTAAGTTCAATTGCAGGTTATGGTAAGGTTTAAATTGCAGTTTTCCAACAGACTCACTTAGACCTTTTCGTCTATTGTGGTACCACAGGAACAGAACAAGAAAGATCCCTTCTAGTTCTTACCGTTGAACCATCAAGATCGCTTTAAAAAGCATAACAACTTGCGAACGTTCACATCCGCTAAGTCAGACTGGTTCTCAAAGAAATGAGAACCTAAAGTGGAACTCCTTCCGACAGCCAGTACGGGGTACACACACTGAAGGTGTTCTATAGTCTGTTCTTCTTCGAAGTTATTCTATAGTCTTTTCTTCTACGAAGTCTTCATAGCTTTTGCAAAAGTCGTTACTGGCAATCTTCAGTCTGTCAGCATGTTTTCCGATTAGACAGTGACCTGTCATGACGAACATAATGACTAAGAAGTTTGTTCTAGCCAGTGACAACAAATCGATAGACCTCTTCAAGTCTGGATTGGGTCATATAGTTTTGGAATGCTCACAGCTCCCTCTTTGTGACAATCTATCATTCGTTTCCCTCGGTCCTGATCCTAAAAACTTAGCTTACATGTCGCTAGAGGCATACCCACGGATTCCATATTCCCTGGAATGTGTAGTACCCTACATGTGTGTGTAGTTCCTAGTCTCGCAAGCTCATCCGCTTAACAATTCCCTGGGATATCTCTGTGGCTCCGCACCCAGAACAGGTGAATTTTGAACTGTTCAGACATCCCATTAAGAGATCTGCGACAGTCGTGGACGGTTTTTGTGTTCAGAAATATGTTCTCCAGGGATTCAATGGCTGCCTGGCTGTCTGAGAAGATATTTATGCCAATCGCCGTAATGATATTTTATCTAAGTCATTCCACCACTTCCTTAATTGCAAGGATCTCCACTTGATACACGCTGCAGATCTGCGACTGTTGAGGGCGGTTTTTGTGTCAGAAATACGTTCTCCAGGGATTTAATGTCTTTCTGGCTGTCTGAGAAGATATTTATGCCAATCGTCGTTATGACATTTTATCTTAGTTATTCCACCACTTCCTTAATTGCAAGGATCTCCGCTTGATACACACTTCAGTGGTTGGGTAACCTTTTCGATATGGCCAGTTGTAGATTTTTAATGTACACCCCAAAGCCCACTTGGTCGTTTAGTTTGGAACCATCCATATAGAAGTCTACGTAGCTTTCATTACTTGGGATATCGCAGTTCGAATCGGTTCTATCAGGAATAGTGGTACAGTACTTATTTATTAAAAAGCCGCTCAGGCAGGGTGTAATCCACATAGTCGGAACATCGGATATTGTATCAAAGATAACACATAACCAACGAGAAAGCTTCCTTAGCCACGCAATGTCCATTAGATGTAGCCCTAAATTCAGTGCATCAGATGGTGTCGTTCTCATTGCGGCTGTGATGCTCAAATAAGCCATCCTTTGAATCCAGTTGACTATTGAACAGTAGGTGGACTTTTGAAGCGCCATCCCCTAGACCACAATTCCATATAGCAGTATATTCTCATTGCATGATGCATGGTCTAAGCCCCCAACTTTTGCCAATAACTCTCTTGCAGGTGTATAAGGTAGTTTTCAGAAAATCGTCCCACACGAAAGCAAAAGATTTTCATTCTATTTGTCTGTCACCTTTCATGCTGAATACTTCAGAGAGCTTGGTGAGTATATGTCTAAGGCGAGGGTTCCTAAAGACGTCTATTTCAACAATAGCACGCCTAAAGCTAAAAAAAACTTCTCTACTAAGTGGTGTCTCTCCGCCTCAAGCCGTTCGGACTCGGAAATTAAAAGGATGTCATTTAGCATAGAGCTAAACAGAAGAAATGCAGATTGGGATAAATTTCGGCACAAATTCTGCACATCTATCCCTTCTGGATCAGAAAAAGGGTGGAAACTGTGGATTCGCTTGTGTCAGCATGTCCTAGTGCCAAGCCAAGGGGCAAACAGCGACCGCCATGGGGGCCCCGGGCTGGTTAGTCTAAGGAAGGACTGCAGAAAACTCTTCAAAAGGGCGAAATCCACAAGAGCACCACACTTGAACTACTCGTTGATTCACATTTCCCGGACAACGTGGCTCCAGAAGAGGTTGTAACTGGTATGTATTCGTTGGAGGTTAATGAGGAAATTGTGTACGAACTGAAAATCCTTTGGTCAATAAGTAGTTTCGACTCCTTTAAGTCGCCAGGCCCTGATGGTGTATTACTGGTTGAATTACAAGCTGAGTCTGATAAACTGGTTCCATGGCTTAGGAAGATATACTCTGCTTGTATCATCATATCATATATCCCAGTGGAATAAAGGAACACGAAAGTCGTTTTCATTTCGAAAGCAGGAAAACGCTACCAGAAGGGCGAAAGATTTTCGCCCTATTAGTCTGTCATCCTTTATACTGAAGACTCTTGAAAGGTTGATAGAAACATGTCTTAGGGCAAACATCCCTGGAGATCGCTTGTCGCGGCAGCAGCATGCATATAGTTAAGGCAAATCTACAGAAACAGCCCTTCACGACCTAGTCGGCTACATAGAGGGTTCTCTCGCTGTCAAAGAATATACAATGGTATACAATTTCTTGACTTTGAGGGTGCTTTCAATAATGTAAAACCGATGTCAATCACGAAGGAGTTGGAGTTTCTAGGCATCAACTCTACCGTATGAAAAAAAAGTCCATCTATTGTTTAATACTTAACCGGATCTAAAGGATGGCTTGTTTGTACATCACAGCCCTGATGAGGACGACACCATCTGATGCATTGAATTTAATTCAACATCTTATGCCTCTGGACATTGTGGCTACCCCAATTTACAGCGACCACTGCCGTGAGGTTAAGGGAGCTTCTCATTGGTCATGGGGCGGTTACAGACACTGTGTTATCCTTGATACAATATGCGATGTTCCAGGCAGTATGGATTACACTCTGCCTGAGCCGCTTTTTGACAAAAATTACTATATTCCTGATAGAACCGATTGAAACTACGATATCCCTGGTAACAGAAATTACATAGACTTCTATACGGATGATTCCAAACTAAACGACCAGGTGTGGTTTGGGGTTTACTACAAAGATCTAGAACTGGTCATATCGAATAAGTTACCCGAACACTGCAGATTGTATCAAGCAGAGATCCTTGCAATTCAGGAAGTGGTGGAATGACTAAGATATAATGTTATTACTACTACTGGCATAAATATCTTCTCAGACAGCCAGGCAGACATTAAATTCCTGGAGAACGTATTTCTGAACCCAAAAACAGCCCTCGTTTGTCGCAGATCTCAACGAGATGGCTGAACAATTCAAAATCCACCTGTTCTGGGTGCCGGGCCCCAGAGATATCCCAGGGAATTGTAAAGCAAAAGAGCTTGCGAGAATTGGAACTGGCCTACACATTCCAGGGATACTGGAATCTGTGGGTATGCCTCTAGCAACTGGCAAACTAAATTTTCAGTACTAAGCCCGAAGGTTAACGAATGATATTGTAGATGGTCACAAAGAGGGGGCTGTGAGCATTCCAAAACTGTGTGGCCTCATCTAGACTTAAAGAGGTCTACTGCTTTGTCCGTCAGCTATTGTGTCCGTCATGATAGGTCACTGTCTAATCCGAAAACATGCTGACACCTTCAGTCTTGCCAGCAACGACTTTTGCAGAAGCTGTGAGGATATCGAAGAAGAAAGGACTATAGGACAGCTTCTGTGTGTGTTAACCGCACTAGCAGTTAAAGGAGTTCCACTATAGGTTCTCATTTCTTTGATAACCTATCTGATTTAGCGGATGTGAAAATTCGAAAGTTATTGGGCTTTTTAAAGCGTCTGGATGATTCAACGGTAGGAACTAGAAGGCATCTTCCTTCTTCTGTTAATGTGGCATCACAATGATATCACTGCCACTTAAACCTAACCTAACTATATTTATTTGAAAAAAGTCATTCATAGAACTTGTGACATGTCATTATGCATGCATGCATTTTTACCAGTTCCCTTTCTAATTTTTATACCTTCAACCATAGGATGATGGTATACTAATTTCGTCATTCTATTTGTAACCATTCGAAATTTTCGCCTGAAACCCCATAAAGTATATTTATTCTTGATCGTCATGACATTTTAAGGCGAACTATGTCCGTTCGTCTGTCCGTCCGTCCATGTCCGTCCGTCTGTCTGTCGAAGGAGTAAAGCTAACCGCTTGAAATTTTGCACAAATACTTCTTGTTAGTATAGGTCAGTTAAGATTGTAAATGGGCCATATCAGTCCATGTTTTGCTATAGCTGCCATATAAAACGATCTTGGGTCTTGACTTCTTGAGCCGCTAGAGGGCACAATTCTAATCCGATTTGGCTCCAATTTTGCATGAGGTGTTTTATTATGACTTCCAACAACTGTGCTGAGTATGGTTGAAATCGGTCTATAACCTGATACAGCTGTCATATAAACCTATCTGGGGTCTTACTAGATTTGGGTGAAATTTTACACAATGACTTCCACTATGGTCTCCAATATTCAGTTCAATTATGGTCCGAAATGAACCATTACTTGGTATTGTTCCAATAACATAGCAATTCTTTTTTTATCCTTTGTTTGCCTAAAAAGTGATACCGTGGCAAGAGCTCCACAAATGCGACCCATGGTGGGGGGTATATAAGATTCCACCTGGCCGAACTTAGCACGCTTTTACTTGTTCTAACTAGGGTAATACAATGGATCCAACTCGCTTCCGAATGAACTACACTTTCGGGGTGAGTCTTAAGTTCGGTCTTAACTCTATGCATGTTCTTATAGGAGTAACTCCATCCAATTTTAGTGGAATTTGTAATCCTATCAGCTTTAAAAAACCATCCTACTTTACATAGTCTGTATTCCATTTTTGAAGTATTCATCAATACTTGTCTTTTCCAAAATGGATAACGGTGCGGAAATGAAACCAAATTGTATTTTGTTTTATTTATATTTTTATTTGTTGAATTTTCATTAAGACTTTTAAGTATTTTTTTTTTATTCAATAGTTTTATTGATTTCTTTTTTAGTTTCTTTAATTTAATAATAATATTAAGAATGTTACTGGGAGGATCTATATTTCAATATCGTTCCTTTGTATTTATTCATTTATTATAACACGTACGTATCTATTTTTGTTTGTATGTATATGTGTATGTATGTATATTACGCTGGAATATCTCCAACTGTCTAATCAGTGATTTTCTTCTATTTGTTGGGAATTTGTTTAATTATTTAATTTTATTTTGGAAATATTGTTCAAAGATTACGTATGTAAGTATGTACGATAGAGTTCTTTCGATTCCTTGGTTTTCAATGAAAATGTTGGATCATGGCAAGGTTGCATTACACATGAGATGAAGGGGTTGTTTTGTTTGTTGGTATTCTTTTTATGTAATAGATCTGGCTTATTATGCAAAATATTTTATATATTTAATGGAATTTGAATATTTTTATTCACTCACATTTGTATGTACGTATTTGTGTGTTTCCTTATTTATTTCAATCATATCCTTGTTTTAAAATTAACGGAAGTTATTTGGGTTTTTGTAGGGTTTAATAATATTTTTATTTTGTTGTTGTTAATATAATTTACAATGCTATATCTAGAATCTAATACGTATTTGGGAGATTGTGGTTTATGATTTGGATGCTATCAGTTTTGGCTTTAACTTTCTTTTGTTTGCCTTCAAAAGCCGTTTATGTAACAATTTTTGTTGCCTTGTCGTCTTTGTTACGATAGTTATTTATATATATTCTTCTTTTGTTTTTTTTTTTATTTTAAAGCAATCAGCGTGTACAATAATGGGTTATTTTTTTTTTTGCTTTTTTATCATGTGAAATATTAAAACTACGTTTTGTTTTTCTTTTATTTATTTTTAAAATTAAAATCAAATTTTAGTCACTGGCAAACGACGTTCGGTTTTACGTATTTTTGTTTTTGCAATGATGATTATGTTTTTTGTATGTAACATACCAAATATCTATGAGATTATTTTTTATTACGTATAGCCCTCACCACACTGTGGCATTGGGTCATAAAGGTTTTTAGTAATTACTTTATATTGTATTCAATGGGAGGGGAAAATCGAAGTTTTATTTAAAGGAGATTCCATAGTTTTCTCTGAAAATTCCGTATTGGAGTGAATTCAACAGCCTTAAAAATTCAGAAAATTTTTAGTGAATTCTTTCTAGGAGTGTCTCAATAAAAAATGAAATAGCATTTGCAATTAAAAATAAAAAAATTATACATTTTAGGGAATTAAAAGTTGATCGCATCATTTTCTAATTCCATTACAACCTAAGTCTGTAAAACATCCTTTTAAATTTGGGAGCGTTTCTACATTGCACAACCTTTGTATAGAACGTGGTATGCTTCTAGACATCCCACATTGGTTCTGTAAAGATATCAATCAGTTAGACTTTCATAACTAGTTTCCAGAAAGATTCCTTATTGCTTCTATAAGATCCCGATGGTGCACAAACACTCTGACACTGAAATACATCATTAAGAATACGTACATAAAATCAAGAGATAACTGCATGTCGAAAGGATAAACAATTAAAAAGGCGTTAAGTTCGGTCGGGCCGAACTTAACGCCATAAATCACGCCAATATCAACATAAATCACTGTCCCAAATTTCGGCGACATCGGACAATAAATGCGCCTTTTATTGGCCCAAAACTTTATATCGAGAGATTGGTCTATAGGGCAGCTATATCCAAATATATACCGATCGGAGCCAAATTGAAGAAGGATGACGAAGGGCCTATGACAACTCACTGTCCCGAATTTTGGCGGAATCGGATAATAAACGCGCTTTTTATAGGCTCAAAACCTTAAATCGAGACATCGGTCTATATGGCAGCTATATCCAAATCTGAACCGATCTGTGCCATATTGCAGAAGTATGTCGAGGGGCATCACTTGACTCATTGTCCCAAACTTCGAAGACATCGGACTTTTTCTTACTTTCACTTCTTTCTTCTTATGAATTTAACATTGGACTGTCGCAGGAAAAACTCTACTTTTTTTTCTTCAGTGCATTATTTTCTCATTTTATTGAACAAATGTAGAACTCTACACCCGTTTGAGAATTCGGTTAACAATTGCGGCTTGTAGGGTCTCAATAAGTCAAGCGGAAGTACCACTTTATATTAGAACTATATCCAAACCTAAACCGATATGGCCCATTTGCAATTCCTTATACGCAAAAAATTAAAACGTTTTGAATATTTTTGCGGCAAACAATTTTATTTTATTGGGGAAGTATTATTTTTACAGTAACTACCCAACCTTTTCCTCCCCCCTGAAAATTAGTCGTGAATTTGCCACATTTTGATACTATAGTCACTTCGGCTATGGTAAAACTTTTATGCACTAGGACTTTGGTAAAGGATGGCTCTTTTACGCAAACATTCAAATTTGATTTCAAACCAAAAATGCTTCGTTACCAGCAAAAAACGTATTGTTACACGAGAAGGTTATTCGTTTGGTTAGTTTAATCTTTTGTCTCCTCCATTTGACAAAGATTTTAGGTAAAAAACACAAATTTTTGGTTGTTTTCATTAGGTAAAGCTCAGTCTTCCAGCAGACGGTATTGAAAGGTTCGCGTTTCTGTGTGGAAAGTTCCACTTCCTCGGAAAGGTAAAATTTTTCTAATTTTAGTTTAGGTAAACAAAAGATACAAAAAGCCAAATGGCGCCAGGCTGGAGGCAACATCTTTTTCGCATAAAGACGATCAAGAATATGTATATTTTATGGGGTTGCCGATCAATATTTTGAGGCATTACGAACGGAATGTTGAGAAGAGCCGCATGGAAAAATGCAACTCTGCAAACAAATGTCAAAAAATCCACTCGAAGAGGTACAAATTTTTAACTCAAAACTAAGCTCAACGAGCTCATTTTGTTTCGGCCTTTAGTATAACCCCATCCTATTGTAGTGGGTTTAAAAAGATTTACCTACGAGTTCCTTAAGGTAAAACCAAAGTTGTGCAAAAGTGGGACTGATGAGAACTCAGAGGACACCTCTATAGTTGTTTTAGACAACGTGTTGACTATTTTGTTTTGAAACTAGCTGGGTCGGTGGACTTAGCTACACCCTTAAGTTCGTTTTAAATATTGAATGTTTCTTTGAACGTTATGAAGTTGGTGCTGAGTTATGGGTCTTTCTCGGATGTACATAACTTTATATATTTTTCGTATATTTTGGTGAAATACATAATATATGTATCCTATACAATCGTTTTAAAGTCCCACCTGTCTTCCTGGGTCAATTACTTCTTAGTCTACTATAAAAGCCACTTATTTAAGGTCTCATAATCGATCGGCAAGATCGGTTTGCATATCCGTTAGAGGAGTTTTGTGGCGGTCTCCAGGCTTTTGTCCTTAAAAGTAGAATATCAGATTCGTACATTACTCCCAAAGTTCTTTCATTTAAGTCTTACATTATCCCGATCCTTCTTCGTGAGCCTTTGGGTGATATTTAAAGGACGCCAGAGACTAGGTACCTTATATTCGTACTCTACTTGCAAAGATCTTTAATTTAAACCCCATATTGTTCCGTTCGATCCACATGTCAGTTTTGGGACTGTTTTGAGTCGGGAAACTCCCCAGACACTTGGTGTCTAAAATTAATACCATACTCCTACTCCACTTCCAATGTCCATTAATTTTAGTCCCATATTGTCTTGATCGGTCCACATGTCCACGGTCCACAGTCCCACTTTGTTCCTTTCGGTCTACTTTGCCGTTTGGATGGATTTTGATTCCTATTCTACTCCCTTTACCTTTAATTATCCCGCTCGGTCGCATCATTCGTTTGGGAGGGTTTAGAGAAGGTTAAAGGAGTGGGACGGCCCCTTGTGATGTGGCACACACTTTTAATATCAATGAATGTTCTAAAACGGGTGTAGAGTTCAACATTTGTTTAATAAAATGAGAAAATAATACACTGAAGAAAAATAGTTGTGTTTTTGCTGCGACAGTTCAATGTTCAATCCATAACATAGAAAGTAGCACTGGAAGTAAAAGTAAGAAAAAGTTTTGCTGGGTAAGTATGCAGCCTTTTTCTTCTCCCTTGCCAACCAACACCAAGCTGTCATTAGCCACATTATAAAAAGTTTTTCAATAAAAGTTACTATAGTTCGACTTAGGATGATTCTCAGGCAACCACAGTCTCTTGGATGACTGTATTATGTTGGCAGATTACAACCAAAAGCTTTTGTGGTCGTCTGGTCGGTTAATATGACCCAATTCCAACTAAGGGATCTTAATTGGAGAGGGATTTGGTATCTGTCTTTTCAAATTTCTCGATAAAATTGTGTGAAGTTAACTGTTTTAATTCTTTCTCTACAAAGGGCGATTGTTTCGGTGATTTTCCAAAAGAAAGTTTATTGACTTGTCATCTACACCGTCCCAAACCAAAGACCAAATTACCGCATATGTGAACGAGTAAAATCGTTCGAAATCGCTCTCTTTTATGAATAATGTATTTCTGTATTGAATGAGAATTTTTGAAATTTAGGAACGCAAATGTTCAAATCCGCAGCGTAACCCGTACTTGGGTACCGGAAGCCTTCTCCAAGAAACCCATGGTACGACCAAGAGTGTCGAGATACTGCTGAAGCCAAGAATGCGGCATATAGAACAACCCTGTAATCAGTAGCAACGCGCCAGATGAAGGAGAGGTATAAAGAGAAAGGAGAGTCGAGCAACGTCCATTCCGCAGAAAGAAAAACTAAATGGAAAGACGTGAATATGAGCGAATTGGGATGCACAGGAGTCAGAATGAAGTCCGGAAATTCCACCAAAGAATTAAACATCGAACCGATGGCTTTGGTGCAGGCACATCCTTCTGCAGAGACAAAGAAGGAAATCCGGTAACTGACACAGATAGCATGCTAAGGATATGGAAAGAACATTTTACCCAATTGCTAGTGTCCGATGTTGGCGGCGAAGAGGATACCGCAGAACCAATCAATGATGACCTTCTAGTCCAAATGAGGTCCAAGTAGCAGTGACCCAGGAGCCGATGGGTTACCCGCTGAATTATTTAAGACACAAGGCGACACGTATGCATCAGCTTATCTGCGCAATCTGGCTAGAAGAACGCATACCCGATGATTGGAACCTCAGCATACTATATCCCGTACACAACAAAGGAGACAAGACGGAATGTGCCAACTACAGAGAAATAAGTCTCCTCCCCATCGCATACAAGATACTCTCGAGCGTACTGTGTGAAAGATTAAAACCTAAAAACGATGAGATAATTGGGCCCTATCAATGCGGCTTTAGACCTGGTAAATCCACTCTGGACCAGGACGTTCAAAAGTATTTCAACCCATGTCTGATTTTGGTAACTCTTAATAAGACTCTGCAGGATGACACTTGCTGATACGTGTTCCTCAGTAAGAATATGAAGGAATCTCTCCGAACCATTCAATACCAGACGAGGTTTCAGACAAAGGGACACCCTATCGTGTGATCTCTTTAATATCCTGCTCAAGAAGATTATACGAGATGCGGATGCTAATCGATAAATGCACACTAATCACAAGATAAGACATGCTTCTCGCCTATGCCGACGACAACGACATCTCGGTCACCGGAAGTAGTAACTGCTCCCTTTGAAAGAATCGAAAGAGAGTCAGTGAAAATGGGTCTGGCAGTAAATGGAGATAAGACGAAATGGATGGTTTCAACTCCCAAAACACCATGTACAATCGAGCAGATAAAGAAAATGGAGAAAGTTGGGAACCATAACTTTGAGATAGTCGGCAACTTTATATACCTCGGCACCGCGGGAACCGGAACGAATGGCACCAGTTTTGATATAAAGCGAAGAATAATACTGGCAACCAGATGCTACTTTGGACTAAGTAAGCAGTTTAGAAACAAGGCCACCTTTCGACATACGAAGATTACACTATACAAGACACTGATACTATCCGTGTTCTTATATGGTTCTGAGGCATGGGTACTTGTGAAAGCAGATGAGTCAGTGCTTGGAGTATTTGAGAGAAAGATTCTTCGTAAAATATATGGGCCAGTTTGCGTTAATGGAGAATATAGGCGACGTATGAACCACGAGCTGTATGATCTGTATGACGACGACTGCGTTGGCTAGGTCATGTTGTCAGAATGGATGAAGAAGCTCCAGAAAAGATGTCTTTTGAAGGAAAACACGGTGGTACACGCAAATCGGGAAGACTAAAAGCCCCATGGAAAGATCAAGTGACACCTTGAAACTTGGTGTCAGAGATTTTAGAATGAGCGCAGAAGACCGAGGCGCTTGGAACACTATTCTACGTTGGGCTAGTGGAACAAATGCGGTAATTCGGCCCCAGAAATCTACATCAGATGATTCTACAAGTCAGTGATTTGTCGGTAAGTAGAGCCTTGCACCACTACTCTACCGATCGATTTTCCAGCAGTAGACAACATGCTTCGGAATGGTGCCGTCATAGCGTTTATTGGATTTGAAAGCACAATGTAAGCGTATTCAATTGGAAGCTTTTCCACACCATTGACCACAAATTTATATTTGCGACTTCTAGAGACTTTAATAGCCCAATCGGATGACCAACTCCTATGAGAGTCCAAGTCGTAAATCGATTTAAACCACACTTGGCTCATCCATGGCTCTTGAATTAAGGCAATATGAATCTTGCCCTTGCTGATTTTCTCCATCAGAGCGTGTGTAGCAGTCTCACTCCGGTGGAGGTTTATCTGGATTGCCTCAATCATTGGTCCTCCAGTAAATGGGCATCCTGGTAGTAGGTGATGATCTCATCGTCTGCTCCCTGTTCTTTAGACTGCATTGACCTTTCTATCACTGCACTGCCTGATGTTATCGTTTTAGGTTCATTGTCTAGTCTAGTCTTCCGACTTTTTATAAAGTCGGTAATGGTTCCATCCTCGGGACCTTGTTCGTTAAGTTTTATTGGGTTTCCATTCCCTGTTCTGCCTGGTGTTTCAATACTAGGATCTTTGCCTATCTTAGCCTTCCAAATCTTAAGTAAATGAGCTTCTTGGGAGTAGGTGATGGTACCATCATCGGCTCCCTGTTCGTTGGGTTGTATTGAGTCTCCTGTAGCTGCGATACCTAATGTTTCAATATTAGGATCTTTACCTATCTCAGTATTACGAATCTTTAAGTCGGTGATGGGTCCGTCGTCGGGTTCTTGTTTGTTAGTCTCTCGCCAATGCACTGTCTGATATTTTAGTATTAGGATTATTGCTTCACCTAGTCTTTCCAATTATGAGAGATGCCGTGATTGTGTCGTTGTCGGCCCCCTGTTTGTTGGGCGGTGTTGAGTCACCTGCCACTGCACGGCCTGGTGTCGCAGAATGAAAATTTCTGCCTTTCCTAGTCTTCCCAATCTGGAAAAAGACAGCTTTGCTCCCGTAGTGCGCTATGCATTTAGTCTTAGTCAAACTTGTCATGGAGACTTTATCAATGCCGACCTCACAAAGAGAGTTCCTTCCTACTTCTCCTCCCTGTGGAAGACCTCCCACTTCTCTGCGACAAACCTTGGTTTTGCTTGCCCAAGAATCCCAACATGCGTTCCATCGCAAATTTACTGCCCCATCCCTTGATGAAGACCGTAGCCTTTGTGAGCTGGGGGATATTCACCTTTCTCACAAGGTCGAGCTGTGCGCCCTCCCAGGGAGCGTGAATACTTCTGACGAGCTGTTTGATGGTATCAATACATTCCGCCGACGCAAAACACAGCATAAAAAGTCCCCTCTTAACTCGCAGCTCATCATTTGTATGGGTGTTCCACACATGTTCAAAAATCCGATCGTTAACCAGATCCTCCACTTGGGACCGATGATCTGGTGGAATCCTACCGGATGCACAGCTGATATTGATGACTGCATAAGTCAGCTCATCTCTGTTGTGCCTCCTTGCCACTCTGGCGTAAGAGGGCGGCTCCTTACCATTCTCAGCGACCATCTTCCTCTTTCGTGATGGCTGTGACCTCTTTTTGGAAGTCACAGTCCTCCATGAAGACTCAGGGGCCGTGCGCACTTCTTTCGTTCCTGTTCCAACTTTGTCCACCTCAGAAGGACACAGTCCGGAGTCTCCATTGAGGGATGGCTGGCTTGTTTTTCCCAGAGTACTTGAAAGCGGGGAGCTCTTTTTCTTCTTCAGTATTTTAGCAGTGTTATGCTCTTCGGGAGATCTGATTCTTTTTCCAGCTTTCGTAGAAGTGCTTGGAATGTCTGTTCTATTCCTTCCAGCATCCTGCACTTTTGCTCGATTACGCTGACGGTACATACTGCTCTGTCTCCTTCGTCGTGCACCGGATCGATTTCTCGGTCTGCTTGTGAGCTTAGCAAAGCCATTGCTCACTTCTGCTGTCATCCCGAAGCCCTCATCTCTCGATTCGGCTGCGATGACTGTTTCATTGACACGGTCGCTGTCTGAATCCGAGTCAGAAACTCCACCTTTACTTAAAGGCTGGGGACGAACTGTGCATCCCTCTGGTTTATCCGTCCCTTCCTCATTTATTAGTCTGACGAATAGTTGTGCGCTTGAAACATTACTCTTGACTACAGGTGCGAAGGCACTCACACCTATAGGAGGACAACATGCTGCGGTCTGACGCCACCACCGCAGATGTTGAGTCTTTAGAGTCCATTTCTAGCCTACTCCAAAAGGCTTTAAAATTTGTTTTGTAATAGGTAGTACCTATTCCGAGACACGAATATATTGGGTTGCCCAAAAAGTAATTCCGATTTTTTCATATAGTCGGCGTTGACAAATTTTTTCACAGCTTGTGACTCTGTAATTGCATTCTTTCTTCTATCAGTTATCAGCTGTTACTTTTAGCTTGCTTTAGAAAAAAAGTGTAAAAAAAGTATATTTGATTAAAGTTCATTCTAAGCGTTATTAAAAATGCATTTACTTTCTTTTAAAAAATCCGCAATTACTTTTTGGGCAACCCAATATATTTATTTTTTTCTTTGAGGAGCGATTGGTATCATAACAGAGGAGGCCACCGTAGCGCACAGGTTAGCATGTTCGCCTATGACGCTGAACGCTCAGAAAAAATTTGTCAGTGGTGGTTTTCCCTCCTAATGCTGACAACATTTGTGAGGTACTATGCCATTTAAAACTTCTCTCCAAAGATGTGTCGCACTGTGGCACGCCGTTCGGACTCGGCTATAAAAAGGAGGACCCTTATCATTGAGCTTAAAACTTGAATCGGACTGCACTCATTGATATTTGAGAAGTTTGCCCCTGTTCCTTAGGGGAATGTTAATGGAAAAAATTTGCAAAAATCATAACGGAACACATAGGACTACGAGCTCACTTATGTAAAATCGGTGCGGCAAGTGATAGCATGTGTAGGGGAAGATGATGAGACGTGTAGAGGAAGATGATGAGACGTTGGAGCATTTCCTTTGTCCTTGCCCGGCTTTCGCGTACAAAAAATACCGGTACTTAGGTGGAGATACAATATCAGACATGAACCAAGGGAGTGGCATTGAGAACAATTGTAAGTAGCACGGAATTCCTAACTTAAAATTTTCTTTTTAGAGGTTACTTTATAGATTTTAGAGCGCACTACAAACCAATTACTGGCTTAGGTGTATGTCCATAGGTTCATGGGGCGGATTAATATCTGCACCCTCTTTTCAACCTAACCTAACCTTAGTGTGCTATTGACAGATAATCAATAGGATATCCCAGAGTAAGGTTGACGTTTCCCATGTTTCAAAATGAAGCACTAGATTCGGGGAGAAAACAGCATTGGGGTAAAACAAGTACAGCCGCGGAAACCAAATGAGTGAAGTAATGCTCTATCATTAACCGGAATAATTTTTCGATATAAGCGGAATAGCTTTTCGATAGGGTTCACAATCAATGGCGTAACCTTTCTTAGGTCATCCAATTAAAATTCGCAATAATATTTCGGTAATTGAGGTCTCCGAAGGAGATAACTGGCAAAAATTTGGCGATCATAATTTTTTACACCAATTATATGGGACCGTTTTCGCGGGTTTCCCAACTGCATCGTGGGTCACCCTATATACTTATACTTTGTGTTGAATATTTGGGAGAATAACTGATTTAGCCCTGCAGCTTACGAAGCCAAGTTGGAATTTTGTACGACGAGAGTACTCATTATTAAATTTTAATTATTTTAATACAAAGCCTAGCAAAAATACAACAACAAATGATTTTTATACTTCATTAACAAAAATATCACTTCTTAAAATTCCCCAAACAAAAAGAAAACAACGATTTTGCCCCACCGTGTAAGAGTGTTGAATAAAAACAATACTTTGTTTTTTTGTCATTAAATTTAATCATTAAAAAATTAAAATAATTTTCTAAAATATGGCATAAAGTTTCAAGGAGTAGGAGTTGAGAAGGATTTGGGCGGGTGGAAAAAAATTATACAATTATTCTTAAGAATAAGTAAAAGAAACCTTTTTACAAAAAATTCTCTTTCTTTTCACATAGTTTTCTTTTTTTTTTCATCTTCATCTTCTTCAATTTAAACTAAATTAATAGGTATTAACAAAACAAATTTCGAAGCAATAATAATATTAAAAATTATTATAAAGATCCAGGCTAAATAATTCTAAAAAAAAAAAGAGTTTTAAACGAAAACAATTTGAAATTATTTTTTTTGTTTTACTTCATTCACAAGAAAATTTCAATTAACTTAAATAACAAAAATACAAGACGAAAGAGAAAGGGCAGGTGACATGGGGAAGGAAAAAGAAAGAGAGCTAGATAGGGGTAGTGTTAGGAAATACTTAAAAACTGTAAACGAAAATGCACTGCATTTCCGGCTACAGCCAGAATACAAAGAGAACAGAGATAAAACAAATGTTAACAAACAAAGAGGATGAACAGGGACTGTGTGTGTGTGTGCACTAGTATGGATATTCCAGATTATTGCGTTTACATTGCAAAGGAGTTCAGATCTGGGAGCATTTTTTTTTAAATAAAACAAAAATATTTAAAATATTTTAAGGGGGAGTTGGGGGTATTCGACATGTACGTATGTAAATGTATATTGATTTGATTGATGTTTACTTTTTTTTCTTTTTTTGATGTTGTATATATAAGTAGTATGTATATAAGTATGTAGGATTACTTTTCTGGGATTTCTTGTTTGCTGTTTATGCATGTATATATATAATATAGTTAAGTATATGGTATATTATTCCTTTTTTTATTTATTATATAAAATGTAAATAGTTTTTTTCCATCTTTATCATATTTTTTTTGTTTTGTTTTTCAATTAAATATTTATAGAGATTTTTGCAAATTTTTTCTTTTGTTTTGTTTTTCTTTAGTTATAAGTTTTTTTTTTTCATATTTCGTTTGTTTCTTACACAACTAAAATTACTATGTAAAGTTTTACGTATTTTGTTGCAACTATTTATCATTAGTTTTTCTTTATCATTCATCATCGTCTCTATCATCTTATTAAAGGTTTTACTCCATGTTTGGGTTTTTTTTTTGTTGTTTTGTTTAAATTATTTATAATTATTATAATATTTATAATTATTATAATATAGTTATATTTATATGTATATATCATTAGAAACTTCTTACATACTTAAGTAGGTTAGGGGGTTTTGGGAGGAGCAGGGAGATTTATTCTTTTTTGTTGTTGTTTTGTTGACTTTGTTTTCTTTTTTAGATTCTGATCTCTGTTGAGGAGATTTTCTGCTTGAGGGGTGGTGAATTAAATGTATGTCTGTTTACTGTGTTGAGGAGAGGGGGGGGAGGGAGGGGATTGGTTAGGGCGAGTTATAAAATAATTAGATGATTTATGAGTTAACTTTACTGACAGCTTTCAGCAGATCATGATTTGACTTATCTAACGCACTCATCATGCCCAAATTACCACCCAAACCACCGCCTACACCAACACCCATGCCTAGGCCAAGTTTGAGATCATTTTGCCCCACAACGGAATGATGCAAATGGCCGGGATTGTGGGCTATGATCGAATGATGATCCTGATGCTGTTGGTGTTGTTGTTGCTGCTGCTGATGGTGTTGCTGCTGTTGGGGCTGTTGCTGTTGGACTTTGTTGTTGTTTTGTTGGGCGGATTTCATGGCTTCTTGGGCTTTCATTTTTTCTTGTTCCTCACGATCGCGGCGTGCCTAAAATTGGTAAAGCAAATAGATTATATATTAATTCATTATTATCTGGAAGCACAATATGAAGCATACAATTAATAGTAACACAAGTAAAAGTGTTGGCAGGAACTAAAAAGGATAATAAGAGGACTTATCAAAGTTGAAAACCTATGTTTTTGAAACACTACAAAAATGTCAATGACACAAATAAAAACGCGTAAAGTTCGGCCGGGCCGTAATTTGGATACCCACCACCTCGGGTAAATATGTAAACCACCTTTCATCAAAATCCGGTGAAAATTGCATTCCTCATGTCCCATAGGAGTTATTTCGAAATATGTTTCGATTTGGACCAAATACTAATAAGTACAAATCATTGTTCAACTGTGTATAGCAAATATTGGTCTTTTTAGCAGATATATCTAAAAATAAATCGATCTGAACCAAATACGACACGTATGTCGAAAAGCCTAATATAAGTCACTGTGTCAAACTTCAGTAAAATCGGATTATAAATGGGCCTTTTATGGGACCAAGACTTAAAATCGAGATATCGGTCTATATGGCAGCTATATCTAAATCTGAACCGATTTGGGACAAGTTGCAGAAAAATGTCGAAGAGCCTTACACAACGCACTGTCCCAAATTTCGGCGAAATCGGACAAAAAATGCGCCTTTTATGGGCCCAAAACCATAAACCGAGAGATCGGTCCATATGGCAGCTCGAATATGGACCGATCTGAGCCAAAATGAAGAAGGACGTCAAAGAGCCTAACACAACTCATTGTCTCAAATTTCAACTATATCGGACAATAAATGAGCCTTTTATGAACCCAAAACCTAAAACCGGCTGATGGTCTATATGGCAGCTATATCCAAATCTGGACCGATCTAGGCCAAATTGACGAAGGATGTTGAAGGGCCTAACACAACTAACTGTCCCAAATTTCAGCAATATCGGATAATAAATGTGGCTTTGATGGGCCAAAGACCCTAAATCGGCGGATAGATCTATTTATATGGGGGCTATATCAAGATATAGTCCGATATAGCCCCTCTTCGAACTTAACCTGCTTATGGACAAAAAAATAATAGTCAGCTCAATGTCTCTATTTTTAAAGACTGTAGCGTGATTTCAACAGACAGATGGACAGACGGACGGACATGTCTAGATAGGTCGGAAATGGATATTTCGATGTGTTGCAAACGGAATGACAAAATGAATATACCCCCATCCTTCGGTGGTGGTTATAAAAATAATAGTTTTACTAAAAATTTACAAAAGTAATGAGGGGATGTGAAGGCCACTATAGCGCAGAGGTTAGTATGTCCGCCGACGACACTGAATGTCGGGTTTCGAATCCTGGTGAGACCATCTGAAAAAATTTTCAGTGGTGGTTTTCCCCTCCTAATGCTGGCGACATTTGTGAGGTACTATGTCATGTAAAACTTCTCTCCAAAGAGGTGTCGCACTGCGGCACGGCGTTCGGACTCGGCTATAAAACGGAGGCCCCTTATCATTGAGCTTAAACTTAAATCGGACTGCACTCATTAATATGTGAGACGTTTACCTCTGTTCCTGAGTGGAATGTTCATGGGCAAAATTAGAATTTGCAATGAGGGGATGTCCTTCTAAATACAAACATTATGATTTTTTACTTTTAAATCTTTTATCTAAAAAAAAAAGGTAATAGCGAAAAAATATGGAGAAAATGGAACATAGTATCCTCCCACTAGGGGCTAATGCAATCAGTTCATATGAGAGCTATATCAATTTATGGACCTTTTCCGATTATACTTGGCATGAATGATGG
The DNA here is from genome assembly GCF_963082655.1 of Stomoxys calcitrans. NCBI lineage: Eukaryota > Metazoa > Arthropoda > Insecta > Diptera > Muscidae > Stomoxys > Stomoxys calcitrans. The sequence goes on from NC_081553.1 coordinate 120,350,029, forward strand.
AAATCATACCAGAAGTCTTTGTTCTAACTTTCAGCCAAATTGAAAGTCGTAAAAGAACACTACCTGCAAATTTTAGCCATTTTGGGTAATAATTTCAGCAAAATCCGATAAGACTTGCTCCCTCTATACCATTGGCGGGCAATTACACGCATACTATTGCACATTTTGTGTACGTGCACAAGAACATAAGCCCAAGGGCTAGGAAATCTTATACGCATTATCACATATGCCCAACACTGCTCTAGAGGCTCAAGAAGTATAATCGGGAGATCGGTTTATATTGGAGCTATATCAGGTTGTGGTCAAACCAAACCATCTCATGGAAATTTCAGCCAAAACGGATAATAATTGAGCTCTAGCGGCTCAAGAAGTCAAGATCCGAGATGGGCTTGTATGGGAGCTGTATCAGATTATGAACCGATTTGAATCATACTTGGCACAGTAGTTCGAGTTAAAACTAAAACATAGGGTGCAAAATTTCAGCCAAATTGGATATGATTTACGCCCTATAGCGGCTCAGAAGTCAATATCCGAGATCGGTTTTAATAGGAGCTATATCAGTTTATGGGACGATTAGTACCATACTTCGCACAGTTTTAAATGGAGAAACCAAAACATCTCATGCAAAATTGCAGCCATATCGGGTAAAAATTGTGCCACCGAAATCGGTTTATATGGGAGCTACATCAGGTTATAAACCGATTTGTGCCATACTTGGCACAGTTTGTATAGCTTCCACCATAGGATAGGGGCATCTGTCGAAAACACGCTAACTTTCGAAGGAGTAAAACTAGCCGCTTGAAATTTTGCACAAATAGTTTTTATTAGTGTCGATTAGGATTGTAAATGGGCCAAATCGGTCCATGTTTTGATATAGCTGACATATAAACCGATCTTGGGTCTTGGCTTCTTAAGCCTCTAGAGGGCGTTTTTCTCGTCCGATTTGACAGAAATTTTGCACGTAATGTTTTGGTAACACTTCCAACAACTGCTCTAAGTATGGTTCAAATCGGACTATATTTTGATATAGCTGCCATATAAACCGATCTTGGGTCTTGATTTCTTGAGCCTCTAGAGGGTGCGTTTCTCGTTCGATTTGACTGAAATTTTGCACGTGGTGGTTTGCTATTACTTCCTACAATTGTGTTATGTATGATTCAAATCGGGTTCATAATCTGGTACAGCTGTCATATAAACCGATCTTCGATCTTGAGCCAATAGAGTGCGCAATTTTTATCCGATTTGGCTGAATTTTTGCAGGAGGTGTTTTGTTTTGACTTCCAATAACTTTGCTAAGTATGGCGCAAATTGGTATAGAACTCATCCGATTTGGCAGAAATTTTGTACAACGGATCCTTTCATGACCTTCATCATACATATCAAATATGGTCTGAATCGGTCTTCAGCCTGATACAGCTCCCCTATAAACCGATCTACCTATTTTACTTTTTGAGCCCCTAAAAGGCCCAATTCTTATTCGATTTCGCTGAAATTTTACACATAGACTGCTTCTGTGGTCTCCAACACTCAATTCAATAAGCATAGCAATTCTTTTGTTTTATCTTTTGTTTGTCTAAAAAGAGATACCGCGCATAGAACTCGACAAATGCGATCAATGGTGGATGGTAAATAAGATTCGGCCCGGCCGAACTTAGCACGCTCTTACTACTGTATTTTTCGCTAGAGTTTCTATCAACTATACATTTCGAATTTCAAGAATTTGAAACCCTAGTTTATATACTATCCTGGATATTGTATTTCATACACATTTCCGTTTCCTTTTGTATTATGGTATGGTATCTCTCATCAACACTTACCTGCTCATTGATCTCTTTGACAGCCCGCAACTCTTTTTTAAGTTTCATGCGACGATTCTGGAACCAGATTTTTATCTGTCGCTCTGTCAAGCACAGCGCATGGGCGATTTCGATTCTTCGTCGTCGTGTTAGGTAATGATTGAAATGGAATTCTTTCTCCAATTCGAGTGTCTGGAAACGTGTATAAGTTTGACGACCGCGACGACGAGGGCAACCATTTGGACCTGAAAGAGAGGCAGAGAAAGAGAAAAAAAAGTTAAAACAAAGGAGAATTAGTGTTGGTTGTATTTATTTTAATTTGTATTTTCTTTCTGTTTTTTTTTTTTGGTAGGTTACTTTTTTGGTTGTCATGACTTCTGCTTGAGAGACAAAAAATATGCAAATTATGGAAGACGGTATTAATTAACATGAGGAGGTAAATTAAAAACAAAAACCGTTGAAAAGAAACAGCAAATGATAATGATGATGATAACAAGATATTTGTGAGACATTGTTGTCGTTTTAATTTATTTAATGTCTAGATTTTATAAAAAGGCAGAGACAGGCACTCGCGCCTATACCCAAAGTCAATCGCTTAAATGTAATGCCTGTGGCAATGCCAACTGCAATTCCCAAATGTCTAAAAAGCCAACAAAATTACGCATTATCAGACCCTTAAAAGGGGGTAATAATATTTTGTTATGCTTTTGCTTAAATTAAATAAACACAAAGATTTTTCCCAGCCCAGCGGGTTCGTTTAGACAAGCCTTTTGTATAAAGTATGAATTTCTTTGGGAAATAATGAAAAACGAAACATCTCTTTAAGTCAGCTGGCTTCCTTCTCACTGCACTCACTCACTCAGTGTGTGAGCAGCGAACACCTTTTGTTTGATGTTTTCAGCAAGTGCTGCCTGGACTTTTGCGTTTTTTCCCCCGGCAGGCTGGTTAGAAGACTTCCAGCATTGATTTCGTCTGCCACCATGGCATAAAAAGGGTAAAAATTCATTTCCCATTTCTTTGCATCTTGAACAATCAGTCGTCATGCAATTGACGTTGAAACAACATGACGTGCCTAGCCGTATGGCCCAGCGGGTTTCCGCGTCGGCTTCAGGGAGAAGCAGTAATGGGCCAAACGTTTAGTCTTATGCTTGTAAATCTTACAATTGTTTTAATTTTAGGTAGTTTTTTTTGCGCTATGCGTGCAAAAAACTTTGCCATTTTTTAAGAAATTTTCAGTCACAGGTAGCATTGTGCACATTACTTCTGGCTCTTGCATGCGCCTTGTTGGTGGTTTCTGCTGTTTTTGTTTATGGCACCCTTTTGGCTTTGTTTGGCAAAATTCTATTTTTTCTCTATTTTTTTGACGAACAACTTATCAGCTTGAAATTTTTGAGTTTTTTCAGATTTTTTTTATGGTTTTCCATTTTCCCAAATGCAATTGGGAACAGGTAAATCTTGGCGGGATAGTTGTTTTGCAATTTTTTAGCTTTGTTTTGATGTTTTTCCAAAAATATTTGGGTAGCAGGCATGAAATTTAGATTTAGAGCTAACTGAATTGTGACTACTGGGTCTTCAGAATGTTTTGTCTGATAGCATTAGTCAAGGCCCAAAATATTTTAGGGCTAATTGGGTTAACTGAAGATAAACTGATTTTATCTTTGTGAATAATTCAAAATCTAATGGTGTAATCAGTTCAAAATAAAACTGATTTTGCGGGCAATGTTTATTTTTCAAAATTAATTTCCAACTATTTCCAAAAAATGAGATTTAAAAACTATTGACCCTCAACGGATAAGTTACATAAAAAACGCGATATAAATTCAAAAATTTGCAATTTTTAATTAAAAATTAATTGATCCACTTAATAATTTACATGACTTGTTTTAATTTGCCCATTTACAATCTCCAAAGACCTACAACAATATTAAGCATCTGTGCAAAATTTCATGCGGCTAGCTTTACGCATTCGACCAAAAATGCAAATTTTGCCCATGAACATTCCACTAAGGACAAGGAACAAACTTCTCACATATAAATTAGAGCAGCCCGACTAAAGTTTTAAGCTCAATGATAAGGGACCTTCTTTTTAAAGACGAGTCCGAACGGCGTGCCGCAGTGCGACACCTCTTTGGAGAGAAGTTTTACATGGCATAGTACCTCACAAATGTTGCCAGCACTAGAAGGGGCAAACCACCGTTGAAAAAAATTTGTTTGATGGTCTCGCCAGGATTCGAACCCAGGTGTTCAGCATCATAGGCGGACATGCTAACCCCTGCGCTACTGTAGTCTCCGCTAACATTCTTGCAAATTATTGAGTTTTATTATCAAAATGCGTGCTCTGTTAAGTTCATCACGGGCTTCTTCCATTGAGCGACGAAGCTTAGTTTTGGCTCAATGGGTTTTGGAATGAAGAAGGAAGACTTAGATAAAATTATGCCCTTCAACTAAATTTATTTTTTCAAAATATTCTTTGCGGAATCCATGATGGTGGTTACCCCAGATTCGGCACGGCAAAACTCAGTATGTTTTTACAAATGTTGCCTTCATTAGGAGGGGAAACCCACCGTTGAATTTTTTTTTTTTTTGATGGTCTCGCCAGTACTCGAACCCAGGCGTTCAGCGTCATAGGCGGGCATGCTAACCTCTGCGCTATGGTGGCCTTCACGCGTTCGACCGCTATCGTGATTTCGACAGACGGACAGACGAACATGGCTAAATCGACTCAGAGCGTTGAGACGATCAAGAATATGTATACTTTATGGGGTCTTAGACGAATATTTCGAGGTGTTACCAACGGAATGACTAGATTAGTATTCCCCCATCCAATGGTGGTTGGTATAAAAAGTTTTAGAAGTCAAAACCAGTCCCTCATTTTTTAGCTTATTTTGTTAAAAATTTGGTAGATGCCGAGTCTATCAAATAAGCCGGACTGAAGAGAAACATTTTGACGCTGTTGCTGAAGTCCCTTGGAAACGATTTTAGGCCCATATTTATAGACTTGAAGGTGTAAGGAGAACTTCAGTGGGTCACAACACACATACCTCAAGTATAGGTCGATGGAGACGGGCCCATGCCAAGTTTTGGGAAAAGCCGATACTTTTCTCCAACCGATGAAATACGCCATGGCGTCCTCTCAGTTATGGAACGGTCATACGACATGGCGTTCATTCAGATATCGAATGGTCTTTTACGAATAAGGATACTGAATCGTTAGTCGGCGCTCTGGACCGTATAGGGGTTCACCCATATATCTCCCAATGGGAGTGGTCGGAAGGCTGGTGAAATGGAGTGGTCGGAAGGCTGGTGACAAGAAGAAAGCCTCATTAAACAAATGTGCAAATGATGTCCTGCTATAGATACGAGTCATATTCCTGTCAGCGAACAGCGAGTGAATGGAGAGTTCACTGACGATACTGATACTATCGACAAGGGATACAAAGGATGGTTTGACGATTAACCCAAGAAATACGAGGAGGCGAAATTCTTAAGCCTATTTTATGATTCGGAACTGTCTTAGATAATATATGTAAATGCAAATTTGCCCATTCCTTTAAGAAAAAGAAGCCAAACATCTTACATATCAATGAGGGCTGTCCAATGCAAGATATAAGGGAATCCGAACGGCGTGCCCAAGGGCGACCTCTCTTTGAGGAGGAACTTTTTTAAGGTTAAATGCCTCACAAATGTCGCCAGCATTTATGAGACATTCACCGCTGGCAAGTTTTTTGACGTTCTCACCAGAATTTTAAACCAGACGACCAGCGTCATTAGAGGATATTATTACCACATTGCCAAAGTGGCCTCCTGGAAGAGGAATGCGGAGGAAAAACGACCAATGGCACTATTCGCCTTTTGACTCTGCAGAAGGTTGTTCGGAAGGAAGTGGGTAGTTGACCCAAAGATGATTTACTGGTTATACATAGCGATTATAAGACCCCTACTAACATATGGGACACTGGTATACTGGAAGGCTGAAATGAGCAAGACTGGTACCAATAAGTTCCAGAAGGTGCAAAGACTGGTCTGCGTCGGGATCATGGGAGCTTGAGATCCACGCGCAGGGAAGTTGACTCCGGGTTCATGACTTGGATTCCTGGAAAGCTGGCGAATATGCATGTAAGGGCTCGTCATGGTTATGAAAAGGGCGCGTGAGCAAACACTGAAATGGTTTTTGTCGTAATTTTAAAGATTTGAACCAAAGATCACGAACTTATTTCTCGTAAGAGAAACAACCAAAAGTTTTCTGGTTTATATATTTTTCCGTTAAATTTTTCCAATCAATTTTGAAAAACAAAAATAAATTTTGAACTCCAATTATTTTTTTATGATTAAAAACTTTTAAGGTAGAAACTTCCAAATATTTAATAAAAAGTTTTTATATAGGTAGTAAATTGTTAACATTTTGCGCATAATAATTCCCATATTATATAAAAATCGGCCACATTTATACAAAAAAAAACTCCTACGAACTCCTTTCGCAATTTGCATAGTTATATGGTGTAATTTACATGACCATATCCTTTGTTCCTTATTTCCCACCATTATTTTTTGTGTAACAGCACCGTACAGGAAGTTTCCATGTCTAACACGCCATGCACATACACCATCATTACAATAATAAATCATTCGAGTACATCCCTAATACACCTCATGGCCTCCTTTTGCGATGGTTTGCCGAAGTGATTAATTGGTTTGTACGAGGCCGGCGGCATACCTTTAACGGATACGATAGAGTATAACGAAATTTATGTATATAGTGCTAGACTCTTCTAATCTTACAAATAACAATTATGGCATCCAATATGGCTGTCGAAATAACGGCAACAGCCAGACGACAACAACAAGAAGGTGAAAGGCATGCGGTAGCACACAGGTAAACAAGAGCAGCAAATGTTAATTCACATTTGTTATAACGTTATAACCGACATAAACAAAACAAAAAACTCAATCTCTTGTATGAGTGCATATTGCAAAATGTTGAGAGAAAGAGAGAGAGAGAGAGACAAAGAGCATAAGCAATACCGAGAGCGGGTGTCTTTTAAAAGGAGTGTAAGTTTTATCCAATGTATGTTGGCAAAGGTGAATAACTCAATGGTGTTGGTAAGGTGAAAAGAGTTATTCAGCCTGAGTTGGTTTAGAGATAGAGATGCCAGATTGTGGTATTTTAATGAAATAAAATAAAATACTCAGAAAGGCCAAAGAAAAGTATCAAACTGAATATCAAAGGAAAGAAAAAGATTTTAATGATATATTAAGGCGAGAAATCAGAAAAAATTGGTATAATAATAGTGTTTATTCTAACAAAAAGGGAATAAGGATTAATTTACACCGAAGATATATGATAAACAAGATATAAAACGAGTCAAATTTTTTGAGCGCAATTCAATTGCTCATTACAACGTTAGAGAACAGAGCGATTTAACACTTAGTTTAATAAAATAATTGACAATCATGGTATATTTCTCACACCACTGGAAGTGCGAAACCTGGATTGTTGTTAAATCTTTCCTGTTTGCATTTCTTAAAGAATATTTTGAGATATTTGGAAAATCGTATCATATTTACCCAGTAAAGTTTTTGAATTGCATATTAAAAGGCCTTTCCTTCCCATATTTAATACAAAAAGAAGAAGCTAGCCATGTTGTTAAATGTAATGTAAATTTATTTTCCCCAAAATATCTTTCTATCAAATTTTATTACAACTTTTCTTATGGTTTATAATAGGATTGTGTTTAGAACATTAATCTTACCCCTTTTAAGAAACTGGTCATCACGCCATGCCATGCCATGAAAGGTGCATGTATTTACAATGCAATGATATAAACAAAAGCGTTTTCATAACAAGCAAAGTTTTATATGTTTATTTAACATTATTAATGATTTTCAAATGTTGATGTTGTTTTTGTAAAAATCCCAACAATAACCACAACATGTAATTAATGTTCCCTTTCCTTCTTCCAGAGAATTGACTACATTTCCAAAGAATCGATGTCTATGTAACAACGTCGAAAATTGCCTTTTATTAAAAAAAAACGAGGCTGTCTGCCTGTTTGTCTATCGGTCTAGCAGTAGGCAAATCATATACGAGAAATTCCAACAGCCAACAGCAAGAAGGAAAAAAATTTTCATTCGAAATGTTTAGATTTCATTAAACATGCCATCCGGGAAGTACTCGTCACACTTCCATACCATGCCATGATATTTATAAACAAATCAATTTCGTAAACCTAAAGCAGGAAAACAATTTTTTGATTGAAAAAAAAAATCAAAAAAAGAAACTTAAATATAAATAAAATGTAAGAAAACCCTTAATTTGGCAAGAAGTAGAAAAAAAGCTATGCCAGCAAATCAATATTTTTAAAGAGTTTTTCTGAAGAAAAAAAATGCTGACCAATGCACTTCCCCCAAAAACGAACTGAGGCAAAAACAGAGTAAGCAGCTGGCATGGCTCTAGCAGTGACAAATCAATAAAGCGAAAAAAGGTATTTTCAAAAGGAATTTCGACATGTTATTGTATATTAGGGTGTAACCGAGAAAACAATCTTATAAGCTTTTTGGGGCCTGTATTCGAGGTTAGTCCACTGGCTCTACAGGAGCGTGATAAGACCAATACTTACTTACGCCTCAATAGTTTGGTGGAATGCTATGGAGAAAAAGTGCAATATAAGGACCATACAACAGGTTCAGAGAACATGTTGTCTTGGCATATGCGGAGTGATGAGAGCCACGGCCACAAGGGCACTGGAGATTATTCTAGATATCCGACCTATTGACATACAGATTAAGTGTGAGACAGCCACTGCGGCTATGAGACTCAAGTCGATGGGTGAATGGATTGAGGATGGGAGCAGTCCATACCATCCCGGTATAATCGAGGCGACGATAAGAAACCTGGAAGGAAGGGAAGGAAGGCTCCAAAATTGGATATCAAATTCGTTTTCTACTCTCAAATACCTTTCATTAGAGTACCATATTGTATGGTCAAATCACCTATTTGACGTACTTTTTAGGAGAAAAAGCGCCTCCTGGTCTTGTACGCAAATTTTAATGTCATATTCGTTATCTACTCCTAAATACCTTTCATTTGAGTTTCATATAGCCTTGGTCGGCTCATATGCCCATTTGGGGGTATGTGGGGGTGGGGCGACCTCCCATTACTTGGACCTAATTTTATATGCCATATTTGTAACCTTACCGAATACTTTTCATTTGAGTCCCATATTGATAGGAACGTCGAATATATCTGCTTAGATAAGTTTTGCGTTGGGGCGGTCCGCTGGTACTTGGACCAAAATTTGAATACCATATTCGTTTTTGGTCTCCAATACCTTTCATTTGATACCCTTATTGTGCCCATCGGACCACTTTCGGATATAGTTGGCGTTTTTCGAGAAAAGGGGAGGGTCTGCCTCCACCCGATATCGAAAAAATAAATAGCCTATGTTTCCTTCCAGACAAACGTACACAATCTATGAAAATTTTAAGAAAATCGGTTCAGCCAAGTATCATATAGTCTTAACGGGTCTAATGGCGTTTTTGAGAGGTGGTGTGACCCCCTATACTTCGATTTGATTTTGTATGTCAGATTCGAAATCTTCTCCCGAATACCTTTTATTTGAGCCCCACATTGAAATTAACGTCCAATATGTCTGTTGGGGGTAGTTTTAGGGTTGAGGCGGCTCGATGGGCACTTAGACTCAAAATTTAATACTATATTCGTATTCTACTCTTCAATACCTTACATTTGATGCCTATAATGTCCCGATCGGTCTACTTTTGATGTTGAGTTGTATTTTTGGCATAAGGGGAAGAATCCGTCCCCCTTCCAATACCGAAAAATTATATAGCCTATGTTTCCTTCAAGACCAACCTTTCCTGATCCTCATGTCATATTAAGTCGATCTAGACATGTCCGTCCGTCTCTCTGTCGAAAGCACGCTAACTTTCGAAGGGGTAAAGCTAGCCATGTTTTTAAATCGGTCCATGTTTTGATATAGCTGCCATATAAACCGATCTTGGGTCTTGACTTCTTGTGCCTCTAGAGGGCGCAATTTTTATCCGATTGGAATGAAATTCTGCACGACGTGTTTTTTTTTGTAATGATATCCCACAACTGTACCAAGTATGGTTCAAATCGGATGATAACCTGATATAGCTGCCATATAAACCGATCTTGGGTCTTGACTTCTTGAGCCTATAGAGGGCGCAAATCTTATGCGATTGGAGTGAAATTTTTCATGACATGTTTTGTTATGATATCCAACAACTGTGCTAAGTATGGTTCAAATCGGTCCAAACTGATATAGCTGTCATAGAAACCGATCTTGGATCTTGACTTCTTGAGCTTCTAGTGGACGCAATTCCTATCCGATTTGTCTGAAATTTTGAATGATGTATTTTATTATGATTTTTAACAACTGTGCCAAATAGGGTTCAAAGCGGTTAATAACCTGATATAGCTGCCATATAAACCGATCTGGGATCTTGAGTTCTTGAGCCTCTAGAGGTCGCAATTATTATCCGATTTAGTTGAAATTGTGTACGACGGATCCTCTCATCAATCATCAACATACGTGTTTATTATGGTCTTAATCGGTCTATAGCCTGATACAGCTACCATATAAATCGATTTCTTTATTTTACTTCTGGAGCCTCCAAAGGGCGCAATTGTGGTCCGAACCGGTCCATATCTTAATATCGGTCTAATAGCAGAGCAAATTTTTTCTTTTATTCTTTTTTTTTTGCCTAAGAAGAGTTGCCGGGAAAAGAACTCGACAAGTGCGATCCATGGTGGAATGTATATAAAATTCGGCCCGGCCGAACTTAGCACGCTTTTACTTGTTGAGTCTATATGGAACAAACAAACACAAATTGAATTTTATATATAAATTATACATTTTTGGAGCGTACAACAATCCGATTGCCAGCTTAGGTGTATATCTATAGTGCCAGCTTAGGTGTATATATATAATATTTTGCAATATATGATTCACGTTTTTTGCACTTTGTGTATAGTATTCAAAAGACATGAAATTCATTTATTGTCAACCATATCCGCCAAAAAAAAAAAAAAGAAATATACAATGACCACAATGTACAGACGCAATAAATGTTAGTTTTATTGGTCATTTTGAAAGATTTTCGATTCCACGGAACATTGCTGAAATCCTCTCTCTCTCTCTCTGCCGCATTCAAAAAACCAAAAGATGTTTGCAGATACTTAGGGACCTTTTTATACTCTCTGAGATATAAACTTTCATAGAATGAGAAAAATCTTTCTTGTTTTTGCAATTCAAAGTGAGTTTTATGATACCATGCTCACCATATTCACCGACCTTTGGCTGGTTAAGGTTCTTGGAGGGCGTAGGAGGGGATGCTTTTGTGTTGAACCACATACATAGCAATGACGACGGCGACGACGACGACGACTATGACGCGAAGCTCACTTTGGTACATTGTAATAAAAAATTGTTTATCATTTCATTAATATAATTTATGTTATTATGTGACTGGGTAAATGTTCGCCGGCCCGAACAACAACAAAAAAAACTCTAAATATTTTTTTCTGTTTTCTTCTCTGTTTTTGTGCTGACTCTTGGATTTTTTTTTTTTGCCTTGCCTTTTGTTAAGGTTTTTGTATGTGGTATTTTTTCGCTTTTTTGTCTTTGGTTTTTTTTTCTTTGAATAGCATTAATTCGAATAGGTTTTAATATTTGGCAGTTATGGCCTCATAAGTAAGAATTTAAAATGTATGCGTGCGTTATGTTATTTTTTCTGCTCAGCTTTAAGTCTCATCTGTAGCTATGCCCCATTCATGAAAGGCAATGACTTGGCGCTACACTGTGTATGTGTGTGGGTATTATAGCTCTATATATAGCGGTTGGTTATGGCTCGATATTTGTTCCACTTAAAATGACTTTACTTCCGCTCATTTTCGAATCGTCAGAGTTTTTGTCTCTTGCCGTTGTTTTTTTTTTGTAGAAAAATTTATTTCAGCAATTACATTTAAATATTGTTTTTTATTATTTATAACTAGCAATAATTTGTTTAACGGCCGATTTAACACTTTTTTCTTCTTGCTTTATGCAAAAAAGTCAACAAAACAAAAGCAAAAAGAGAAGAGAAGAAAGAAAAGAAACCAAAACAAACTAAGCATTTTTGTTTAAAAAAAAAAAAGAAATAATAGTTTAATTTAATGATTATTAAGTCATAACAAGTAGTGCTGGTAGTGGTGTTGTTAGTTCCTGTCATACATGCCCAACTTATTGCTTGATTTGGTCTGTTGTTGGGGTTTTTTGTGTGTTTTGTGGACAAATGTACATATTTGCTGACTATGGCAGTGATGATTATCATCATGAGGGCCTCACTCATATTTGTTGTAGTAAACTTTGGTTTTTTTTCGGCCACCAGACTTGTTTACTGGTGTGATAGTAAATTATTTTTATGGCCTCTATAAATGTTTTTATTTCACTTTATGGACTTTTTAATGTTCATTTAATTCTTTGTTTCACTTAAGTCTCTTAAACCTTATCAACCCAGTCAAATCACACCGGCGACACAACAACAAATTATGTTTCGTTGCTGCGTTTATTTATTTACTTTTTTTTATTATTTTATAAGTACTGTTTTAATGACCATAAGACAACACCTTGGTTATGATGTTGGGGTTTTCAGCTGAGACTCTATTTGTTGCTTGGTTTCATTTCACTTTTGCAGCTCGTGGTCACTTATGCGGTAGTGTGGTTCGTTGTTCCACTTCTCTGCAGGGGGTGTGAAAAAACGCACCTAATTAATCATTAGATCATGATTCGGAATAGGCCATTAAATTTATGGAGTTGTGCCGCGCAGCATAAGCACTAATTGGGAATAACTAATTATCAAAAGGTGTTGGATATGGAATCAAAGTGAAAAAATGTGTTAATTTTATGGTGTTCAAGGGGGCAAAATAAAATCAATACAGTGTGCATAATGAATTTTTTGAAAGCAGTAATAAGAAAGTCTGCATATCAAATACAATGACTATATTTATACCCTACGCTAGAAAGAGGGGGTTTTCATATTTACTCATTAGTTTGTAACACCTTGAAATTTATCAAAATCTATAAAAACCTTACAAACAGTCTAGCGGTGTCAGTCCGTCTATTAAAAGAGCAATATCTTCAAAATAAAACAAGTAAGAGTGTGCTAAGTTCGGCCGGGCCGAATCTTATGTACCCTCCAACATGGATAGCATTTGTCGAGTTCTTTGCGCGGTATCTCTTTTTAGGCAAACAAGGAAAAATGAATAAGAACTTTTATGCTATTGGACCTATATCAAGTTTATGTCCGATTCGTACCATAAATGAATTGAATCCTGAACATTGTAGAAGTCATTGTGTAATATTTCAGTCCATTCGCATAAGATTTGTTCCTTGAAGGGGCTCAAAAAGCTAAATCGGGGCATCGGTTTATATGGGAACTGTATCAAGCCATAGATCGATTCAGACCATATTAGACACGTATGTTGAAGTTTATGGGAGAAGCCATTGTAAAATCGAATGTGATTTGCGCCCTCTGGAGGCTCAAGAAGTCAAGACCCGAGAACGTTTTATATGGCAGTTATACCAGGTTATAAACCGATTTAAACCATATTTAGCACAGTTGTTGAAAACTATACCAAAGCATCACGTGCATAATTTCAGTCAAATCGGAAAAGAATCTAGAGGTTCAAGAAGTTCAGACCCAAGATCGGTTTATATGGCAGCTATATCAACTATACTCTCCACCATCATATGGTGGAGGGTATAAAAAAAACATTTAGATCAAATTTTACACAAATATTCTGTCACAAATTAAACAAATACAAATTTTGCCCATGACCTGGGGCAAACGTCTATCATATCAATGAGTGTAGTCCGATTCAAGTTTAAACTCAATGATAAGCCGAGTCCGAACGGAGTGCCGCAGTGCGACTTCTTTTTGGAGAGAAGTTTTACATGGCATAGTACCCACAAATGTTGCCAGCATTACGAGGGGAATGGCAGCGCTGAAAATTTTTTTCTGATGGTCTCGCCAGGATTCGAACCCATGCGTTCAGCGTCACAGGCGGCAAGCAAACCTCTGCGCTACGGTGGCCTCTGTTAGCGAACCAAAAAAAAAAGTTTATTAAATATTTGTCCTTGATCGAAGGATTTTGGTAATGTTTGCAAGCCAAATAAGCTTATCCTCGAATAACGATGCTATATACCAATGGACGGAGGCCAACGTAGCGCAGAGGTAAGCATTTCCGCCTATAACGCTGAATGCCTGGGTTCGAGTACTGGCAAGAATATCAGAAAATTATTTAACGTAGGCTATGCCCTAATGCTGGCGATAATTGTAAGGTACTATGAGATGAATAGAAACCTTGTAAAAACTTCTCCCCAAAGAGGTGTCGCACTGCGTCACTCTGTGCGAACTCGGCTATAAAAAGGAGGCCCCTTATCGTTGCGCTTAAACTTGAATCGGACAGCACTCATTAATATGTGAGAAGTTTGCCTCTGTTTCTTAATATAATGTTCATGGGTAAATTTGCTTGAATATGGACGCAACCTACCGACTGATTCTCATTTTACTTTACAGATGACTCTCAATATCTCATTTTTGAATGATTCAATCATAAACTTAACGTCATTACTTTTCAAATTTATTCAATTAAAGATAATCCTATTTCCAAGGAATTTCCGATTCTTGTCCTAAAGTCAATGAACTTGCCAAGCATTATATAGCACCCGCGTCCTATAAACCTCTATATATGCTTGATACAGCCGGTAAACTACTCGAAAGACTCATACAGCCCAGGCTGGAAGAAGCTATAAATATAGGAGGAGGGTTATCCGCAAGACAGCACGGCTTCCGCGCAGGAATATCAACCATCGGCGCACTAAAACATGTTGTCGATAAGGTTCTGCGTGTTCAAGAAAAAAAAAAAAAAACAACACGGGACACCAATCATATTTTTGATTAGAAGAAAGGTACTCAAGAGCTACCTTAGAGATAGAACTTTGGTCTACGACACGAGCTCTGGAACGAAGAGGTTACAGATAAAATCAGGAGCAGCTAAGGGGTCCAACCTGAGTCCGGATCTATGGAACATCAGCTACGATGACATTAGACGGCTAATCCGCCTGGAAAAAGACATGCTAGTCAACACGTTGTCATCACGACAAAGAAGGCGGTAAATTACCTCGGAATTCGACTGGGTTCCAAATTGACGTTCGGTCTGCAGATGAATTTCTGTTTAAAAACTGATCGAAATCACCGCTCAACTGAGCAGGTTTATGACGAACAAAGGATGGAAGCTTGCAACAGCATCCTCTTATACGGGTGCGAAATCTGGACAGACAACTGATAAGTGTTCAGCGAACCGCTGCCCTCCTAATAGACCGTTTCGGCTGTTGCGGTGCAGATAATAGCAGGAATGGCACCGCTCGACCTCCAGGATGAGGAACGCTCTACCCTTTTCAAGGCGAGAGTGAACAATAGTGAACCTACGCAAGACTACAGAAATGAATTAAGAGAAGAGACTACACGAAAGTGGCAGATACGGTGGGAAAACGATACATAGGGAGATGGACCTCGAAACTGACCCAAAATATCAAGAAATATGTATATTGGGGACATGGTGATGTATACTATTACATAACGCAAATGGTGTCCGGACACGGATATTTTAGGAAATATTTGCACAAAATGAGGAAGTGCAGCACTCATTATTGCCTCTACGGAGCAGAAGAACATCTGGATGACGCTGAACATACTTTTCTCCACTGCACACGATGAGAGGAACCAGAAAACTTAAGTCGGGAGATCGGTCTTTACGACAGCTATATTCAACTAGAGATCGATCAGGACCATATATGTAACGGAAATCGTTGAATAAATGTAACGTTTATAGGCCCAAAAATTTATGTTGGTATTTATGGCAGCTATATCCCAATAACGCCTAATCTAGACCATACTCGACACGAACGTTGAGGGGGCTAACAAAAATCATGATGTCAAATTCAGCGGAATCGGGCAATAAATGCGCCTTTTATGGTCCCAAGAACTTAAATTTGGAGATTGGTATATATGACAGCTATATACAATCATAGCGCAATTTGGACCATACTCGGTATAAAAGTTAAGGGACTTAACACAACTCGTTGTTTCAAATTATAGCGAAACCGGATAATAAGTGCGCTCTTTGCGTCCAGAATGACAAAATGAATATACCCCCTCCTTCGGTGGTGAGTATAAAAAGTGATTTACTCCAGTGAAATATGGTTCGATGGTCCGCACCAAAATCGGCACGGACATTAAGAAGCCTAACACCACTGATTGCGCCTAATTTCATATCGAGTAATAAATGTGTCTTTTATGGGTCTAAAATTGGTATGCACGACAGCTATATTGAAATGGATCGATATGAACCATTTTCGGATGTATGTTGGGAGCCACCGTAGCGCAGAGGTCCGCCTATGACGCTGAACGCCTGGGTTCGAACCCTGGCAAGACCATCAGAAAAAATTTTCAGCTTTGGTTTTCCCCTCCTAATGCTGGCAACATTTGTGAGGTACTATGCCATGTAAAACTTCTCTCGAATGAGATGTCGCACTGCTGCACGCCGTTTGGACTCGGATATAAAAAGGAGGCACCTTTTTATTGAGCTTAAAACTTGAATCGGACTGTACTCATGTGAGAAGTTTGCCCCTGTTCTGTAGTGGAATGTTCATGGGCAAAATTTGCATTTGCATTTGTCGGGAGCCTATTTGATGAAAAATACGCTTCTGATAATCTCAAGAACTCTTATCGAGAAATCGGAAATTGGATTCAAAATGCGCTTTTGATTATCTCAAAAACTCTTATCGAGAAATTGGGCTATAGGGGAGATGTATCATGATATAGTCTGATAAGTCTGTCTTATCCAAGGGATTTTTCACAACTTCCAACTCAATATCTCTATTTTTGGCTATAGTACATACTTATTCCGTCAGTATATATTTATTCCGTCATTCTCTTTAAAACCCATCAAAATTATGATGTGAGACGCTATAAAAATCATGGATTAGAATATACTAAGGCAATTTTAACTCAAATTAAAACTGCCCAGTGGAGGACTTGAAAATACAACCGACTATGTGCCGTCGGCTTTTTTTGTTTCTTTTTGTCTAACTACAAAAGTATAATCCAAATTATGTTTTTCTCTTCTTATTCCAATCGCCACAACAAACACCAAACCAAAGTTTGGTATGCTTCTTAAAGTGTTTTGGCAATTTTTCCATGAAATTATTTTAAATATTCTCCACATATTTTTGGGGTTTACATTAATGATTATTATGAACATTCGAAGTACCTTGCCTTAACCCCTAACCAACAGACTACAAAGGAACTCAGCAAACCCAACAACTAAGAAGCTACCCAGCAAATGCTACCCCTTGGAAATAAAAGACGCAAAACGGGAGCTGTAGGGTTTTTGTGTCTGATTTTTCCCATACTAGAGAGAGAGAGAGAGAGCGAAAGAGAAAGAGAGAGTGTGTGTTTAAGTGTGTGCGTGTGTAATCTCTGCTATAATGGTTACTTATAATACAACTAACAATGGTTTCAATGGCTGTCTGAATTGTTATTATATTTTTGGTATACATTGTCGATGTTGTTGTTGTTGTCGTTGTTTGTGCCTTTGGTGTTTTGGATTTTTTTTTTCGAATGTCCTTCTACTTCTCCAGCTCCTTGGGTTTTGTACTTCATGTCTGTCAGTTTTTTAACTTGGCTGTCCTGAAATTGTGAATGTTTCCATATCAGTTGCCCCTTTACAAAACATGTCTGTCTATCTGTGTCTGTCTTACCTAAAAGTAGTTGTCATTGTTGTTGTCGTTTGTTCGACTACTATTTGCCCGTTTTCTTTTTGGGGGTTCAAAACAAAAAATTCTTTGCAACCACTACCAGCACCATTGCTGCCACCACCATTACCTTTTGCTCTACACTAAGAAGGTTTTAACTATGAACGCTTATGTCTGTTGGTTGGCAGTGTATACGTATGACTGGCTATACCTTTTAGCTTGTCTCTGTGTCTTTTGAACACTAGGGGGTCCTTTAGTTATTGCTGTCATTTATTTAAGTTAATTTCGATGTTGTTCCTTTTGCTTTACTTAATTTTGTTGTTGTTGTTGATGGTGGTGGGGTTTTTAGTTTTCGTTTTGTTTTATTTTTTCCTTTACCTGTCTTTAATAAAAGTAGAAGAGGGCATTATAAGTTTTCTTAGGGTGTATTGTCTAGTCTTGCACTGCTTAGATGGTATATGAGGTAGTTTTTGAGATTTTTAAAAAACAAAAGTCGAATGAAATAACGTCCGATATTTTGTAAGAACTTGGTGGAAAATAATAAAAACTGAATTGATTTGTGTGCTCAGTAGGTCCAAAATGCAAATTTTACCCACGAACATTCTACTAAGGAACAGGGGCAAACTTCTCACATATCAATGAGTGCAGTCCGATTCAAATTTAAGCTCAATGATAAGGGACCTCCTCTTTATTGCCGCCGAGTCCGAACGGCGTGTCGCAGTGTGACACCTCTTTGGAGAGAAGTTTTACAGGGCATATGTAAAACTTCTATCCTAATGCTGGCTCACAAATGTTGCCAACATTAGGAGGGGAAAACCACCGCTGTCTTGATCGTTATGTCATTTTTAGTCGATCTAGCCATGTCCGTCCGCCTGCGCGTCTTTCCGTGTGTCTGTCGAAAGCACGCTAACTTTCGAAGGAGTAAAGTTAGGTGCTAGAAATTTTGCACAAATACTTTTTATTAGTGTAGGTCGGTTGGGATTGTAAATGGGCCAAATCGATCCATGTTTTGATATAGCTGCCATATAAACCGATCTTGGGCCTTGACATCTAGAGGGCGCAATTCTCGTCCGATTTGGCTGAGGTGTTTTGTTATGACTTCCAATAAACTGTGCGAAGTATGGCGCAACTCGTCTCATAACCTGATATAGCTGCCATATAAACCGATCTACGATCTTGACTTCTTGAGCCTCTAGAGGGCGCAATTCTTATCCTTTTTGACAGAAATTTTGTACAACGGCTTCTCTCATGACCTTCAACATACGTGTCCAATATGGTCTGAATCTATCAATAGGTTGATACAGCTCCCATATAAACCTTTCTCCCGATTTTGTTTCTTGAGCCCCTACAAGGCGCAATTCTGATCCGAATGAACTGAAATATTACACAATGACTTCTACAATGTTCAGCATTCATTTATGGTCCGAATCGGACTATAAATGAATGCTGTTCTTATTCAATATTGTTTGTTTGTTAAAAAAGAGATACCGCGCTTAGAACTCGACAAATGCGATCCATGATGGAGGGTATATAAGATTCGGCTCGGCCGAACTTAGCACGCTCTTACTTGTTTCTGATGGTCTCGCCCGGATTCGAATCCAGGCGTTCACCATCATAGGCGGACATGCTAACCTCTGCGCTACGGTGGCCTCCTAGTTGGTCAGAGGCTAAAAAAACATGTGGTAAAAATGATTGATTATGACAATATCTAGTTTCCCTTTAACCCGTAGTGATGTATGCTGAATTCAAATACATAGACTGTGCTCAAAATCTATACCACTTTGGTTGAGTTTCAAGCCAACTTCTTTGGCATTACTTAGTTTGTTTTCACCAAGCAATGTGACTTCAAAGTTCTTTGACTTTGTTACAAGAAATAGAAACATCTTTTAAAGCCCTTCGAAATAAATGCATGGCACATGACAAGCTCCCTTTCGTTCCAAGAAATAATTAAAAATTCTTTTAATTGAATATAAAAGAAACGAATTTCATAGTTTTTTCCCCGCTACACCCCTTTTCCAAAATCACATGGAAATTCCACTCCCCACATCAAATTGAATTTCCATAACTTGGTTTTATATAAACACTCTCTGCCAGTTAAAACATGAAACATTCAACAAAGAAGCAGAAAAGGGACAACTTCTTCTTCAACATGGCCATTTGTTGTGTTCATTGAACTGTTAACACTCAATGCTAATGAAGGAAAAATCGCTTATGCGTAGAGGTATGTCAATTGAATTCCAATGACCAGAAGTGTGGGAGCAAAAACAAAAAAATGAAAGAAAAACCCCACTCAAATAAAATAAAATCGAAACGAATTGTATATTGAAACCAATTAAAAGGCCAAACAAAGGCAGGCGGCCAACGAGAAAATCATGCGTCGTCTAACAATTGCAAGACCCAAAAGAAAAGTATTCACATAAAAATCGTAAAATTATTGTTAACTCATGGATAGCAGCAGCGACAACAACAAATGTGAAATCATTCCTTAAAAAAATCGATAAATGTCTTGCAGTAGCACCAAAGCAAAACAACAGTGCCTTAAAGAAAGAAACCCTACCCACGTAAAGGGAGTTGTGGGGGGAAAACACACATTCTAAAGAAATCAATGAACCAATATTGCAAACATAAGCTTTATAATAAAAATTAATGTAATGCTAGTTTGTTTTTTGTTCGCAAAAGTTTTTCTTTGTTCAAAGGGTATAGGGTCCTGTTTGATGCGCCAGCTGAAAAGCTAAGTTTAAATCAGTTGGGAATTTAAATTAAATATTTACAGAAGCGGTTTTGCAAGTACAGCAAAGGAATTTGTGTGAGGGTGTATGGGGCAGTATTAACTTCAAACGGATTAGTATAACTTCTATTAAGTCTTTGATTAAGTACTCCTTGGAGTCAACATAAAATCGTTAGGCATTGTTGTTTAATGGTAACACAAGGGAGGCGATTAAATATAAGCAACTCCAATGCAAGGATACATTTCAATAATTGAGGTGTGGGTTCAGTAAACCACAGTGGTGAAAAAAGTCAAAAGAAAAAGAAACAACTAAGAGCGTGCTAAGTTCGGCCGGGCCGAATCTAATATAACCTCCACCATGGATCGCATTTGTCGAGTTCGGTATGCGCGGTATCTCTTTTTAGGCAAACAAAAAATATTGAATAAGAACTGTTATGCTATTGGATCTATATCAAGTTATAGTCCGATTCGGACCATAAATGAAAGCTGAACATTGTAGAAGTCATTGTGTAATATTTCAGTTCATTCGGATAAGAATTGCGCCTTGCAGGGGCTTAAGAAGCAAAATCGGGAGATAGGTTTATATGGGAGCTGTATCAAGCTATTGATTGATTCAGACCATATTAAACACGTAGTTGAGGTTGAGGACCAACCCAAGGTAGACGGAGCTGGTGCTCTTCACTTGCAGATACAACATAGCGGAGTTCAGACTCCTGTCCTCGTACCTTGATATAGTCCTCGATTCAAAGCTATCCTGAAAGAGGAATACGGAGGAAAGGATCTGAAGGCACTGTGCACTTTTTACTCCTGCAGGAGGAGGTGGGTAACTCCCAAGATGATTTATTATATGAATACGGCCATTGTGAGACCAGTACTAATCTATGGGCACTGTTGTGATGGATGACCATGGATAAGAGGACTCGTACGAGAGAATCCGAGAAGGTCAAGAGACTGGCCTGCGTCCGAGTCACAGGGGCACAAGTCTGGAAGCCATGCTGGATATGCACCTTATTGAGGCCTATATACCGTCTGCGCCGCCAAGGTCTCGCTTAGGCCGATGGAGTTCGTCCTGCTGAGGAAGGGCAGATGCGGCCACAGTTCCGTTTGCATGATATTGATGCGCAGGGTAGACAAAGGAGGATCTCTGACTTTCTGGCCCCTTGGCCCGATTGGGATTAGGAAATTTAGAATTAGTATTACCGTAAGGGATGAATAAAGTGCGAATGCAATTTTTGAGACGGATGAAACCTCGATTTGCACTTATGGATCCAAGATGGAGCCAGGGACTGGATTGGTCTATTTCGACGAACTCAACATCGATATGTCTCTGAGACTAGCGGACGAGTGAACGGCCTTTCAGGTAGGGGTTTACGGGATCTATCGCCCTCAAAATGCAGGATTTATGTGGACACAATGGCGATGCTCAAGGCTTTGGGTTCGAGTACAGTGAGATCAAGGTGTATGGCGTACAGTTTGAAGTCCCCAGGCTTCGGGTCCACGATGTCACGCTGGCGTGGGCTGACGGACATGAAGGGATAACAGGTAATGAAATGATGAACCAATGCTGTAAGGGAGGAGTTCATCTGCGCCGGGCGAACCAGTCACCGGTCTTGGCTACTTACAATTTCTCGAAAATAAAATGGCTAGGACAGGGTCGGTGTCGAGATGGGATGAGATGGCGGGTAGTTGCGCTAAAGTTAAAGAATTTTCAACTTTGACGGTGGAAGAGGAGCGTCTTTTTGTGGTGCCACACGTAAAAGTGTTTTTAGTCGTCAAAGTTAAAAATTGTTTAACTTCTACGAGTTGATATTTTGACATTTGTTGGTAGAGTTGCTTTTTCAACGCGCTCAATCTGTTTAGGCCTTTAATACCGGACACTGTGGCATAGGCCGCAAGGCGGCGACCATGAGAATACCGCACAATGAGTTCTGCAGGAGTTGTCTTGTTGAGAATGAAGAGGAGACTATCAAACACTTGCTATGTTCATGTACGGGTCTGCAAGGACGTAGGCTTTCCTTTCTGGGGAGGCGGTTCTTCTGTGATCTGGGAGATTATGCGACCGAACCTCTAGAAGGTCTCCTGAGATTTGTGGGCGGAATGGATCCGACGGAGGAGGCGACAAGAAGGTGCATATGTAGAAATGGGCGATGGTTAAATACCCAAAAGGTATTTACCCGGTAATTTGGATAAATTGGGTAAATACCCGGGTATTTACCCATTTATACCCAAAAGCTGGGTATTTATAATTTTGGAGATATTTTGGGTATTTTTCAAAAAATTTTTAGTGATTTAGTATTCTGAGCTTCCGATCTCATAAAATCGGAGTTTAGTTATATATAGCCACTATAAAGACCGATTTCCGGACTTAAAGTCTTGAGGCAATACCTTGGTAATTTTTCATCCGATGCGATGCTAGCGGCCGAGTCTTGTATTGACCGAACCCGAATATTGCCATATCTAAGATCATTTTACACGAATGGATCAAAGCTAGAAGATTGAGTGGGCCTGGGGTCTATGTTTAGAACCCAGGGACTAAGATTTGTTTTTGACTGCCTGACCATTATACTATCCTGCAGACGGAGATCCGGGCGATCACGGAATGCGTGATGTGGTGTTAATGCGGGGACTTCGAGTGTGAACATCTTTACGGACAGTAAACTGGTCATAAGGACAATAATAACCAGGACGGTAAGGTCACGAACAGTCTTGAAGTATAAGAAGGAGATTCCCGCCTTCTCTGAGGATGGCACAATCCCCATCGTTTGAGTGCTGGCCAATAGCCGAGTAAGGGGGAATGAAAAAGCAGACAATTTGACAGCGAAGACCAGAGGACTGCCGTCAATAAACTCGGTTAAGACGAAGCCTTTCGGGTGGACGCTGCTCGAGTTAAGAGCGTGGGCTACGAACGAGCATGTAGTACTATGGAAGGAAAACGAAAATTCTTTGGGGAGATCCGTATAGTAAGGAAGTAAGCAGGAGGTCAGTAGAGCTTTCGGTATCATAACAGGACACATAAGACTACGAGCACACTCATGCAAAATCGGTGTGGCAAGTGCAGCATGTGTAGGGCATGTGGGGAAGATGATGAGACGTTAGAGCATTTCCTATGTCATTGCATGGCTTTCGCAGCTAACAGACTCCAGCACTAAGGTGCACACACAATACCAGACAAAAACCAACTAAGGGGCGTGGTTTGAAAAACAGCACGGAATTCCTGACTTAAATTTTCTTTTTCGAGGTTATTTTTTATTATTTAGAGCTCACAACAAACTCAACACTTGTTTAGATATATGTCCACAGTGGCATGGGCGGATTATTTCCGCACTTTATTTTCAACCTAACCTAACTTAAACTAGTCATGTATCACCTCTGGATATGGTCCGAGGTGTCACACCGTCCTTCTTTTCTCTTTCTTTCTAGGATATCACAATGGGCCTAACTGGCCTCCGCGTGAACACACCTATGTTGGGCAACCCATTAAATCGACTGAGATTTGAAAAGTAGGGGGATTTTTAAGCGCCATCCAACAGACCACGACGACATATTCATTTATAGGTCTGACAACTGCACTATGCAGACAGACACTATGCTGATACGCGGTTTAAACTCCTCATGAGAACCACATATTCCATTATAGGTCTGACAACTGCAATATGCAGTCACTGGATGATACGCGGTTTAACCCCCTCATGATAACCACAGACTCTCTTGCGATAGAAAAGGAGGGCAAGAGTGGATTTTTTCAAAATTTGGATTTAAAGTAAATTTTTCTGGTCAGTAACAACAAATCTTGGGAAGGATGAAGTCAGATGTTTCTATTTCGCTGATGGAAGACTGATTGAGACACCAGACAAAGGAAATTTGTACAGGTGGATCGTTCTGTGTCTGTGTCAAGGATACGAAGAAAACTTTTTACCGACATTTATAAGCGGCAGTAGCACCAAATGCCAACAGTACTTTCCTAAATAAATCCTAGATTCAACATTACAAATACCTCTAGTAAGAGCGTTCGCTTACTTCAACCCAAGGAATTTTCATTTACATGTGAGCTACTCGAAATACCTTTATAGTGTCAAGTCATGTGACTATTTTTTTTGAATATTTGATAACCATATTTATTGTGACGAAGGTTAGTTTCCACTCAAATGCATCTTTTTTCCTATAAAAATTTTATAGACATATTTCTACACATTTCGTAGACTGGGTCAACATGCATCATGTTTTGACGGGGGTAAACATTTTATAGTATTTTTATGACTCATAAAAATATGTCCTTCACAAGAGGAGCAATAAACCTTGCGGTGATGCTGTTGTGAATCGTGCAATTGCTACAAAATTCACAAAGTAGAAGAATTTGAAAACTTATGCTAGCGACATTCGGGTAAAAGAAATTTTTGAAGGGAAAGTGACATGTGAAGAAATTTAAACTCATTACATAGAGAACTGCTAATTTTGTACTGTATTACTGTATTTTAAACCTACCACCGAAGGATGGGGGTATATTCATTTTGTCATTCCGACATTGAAATATCCATTTCCGACCCTATAAAGTATATAGATTCTTGATCAGAGTAAAAATCTAAGACGATCTAAACATGTCCATCCGTCTGTCAGTTCAAATCACGCTATAGTCTTTAAAAAAAGAGATATTGAACTGCAATTTTGCACAGATTCTTTTTTTTTGTCCATAAGCAGGTTAAGCTCGAAGATGGGCTATATCGGACTATACCTTGATATAGTCCCCATATAGACCGATCCGCCAATTTAGGGTTTAAGGCCCATAAAAGCCACATTTAATATCCGATTTTGCTGAAATTTGGGACAGTGATTTGTGATAGGCCCTTCGACATCCCTCTTCAATTTGGCCCAGATCGGTCCAGATTTGGATAAAGCTGCCATATAGAACGATCTCTCGATTTATGGTCTTGACCAAAAAAATGGGGCATTTATTGTCCGATGTCGCTGAAATTTGGGACAGTGAGATAAGTAAAGCCCCTCGACATACTTCTGAAATCTGGCACAGATCGGTCCAGATTTGGATAGAGCTGCCAAATAGACCAATCTCTCCATTTAAGGTTTTGGGCCCAAAAAAGGTGCATTAATTGCCATATGTCGCCGAAAATTGCGACAGTGAGTTAACTTAAGCCCCTCGGCATACTTCTGCAATATGGCACAGATCGGTCCAGATTTGGATATAGCTGGATAGGCGCATTTATTGCCTAACGTCGCCGAAAGTTGGGACGGTGGGTTGTGTTAGGCCCTTCGACATCCTTCATAAATTTGACCAAGATCGGTTCAGATTTGGATATAGCTGCCATATAGACCGATCTCTGGATTTAAGGTTTTGGGCCCATAAAAGGCGCATTTATTGCCCTATGTCGCCGAAAATTGCGACAGTGAGTTAACTTAAGCCCCTCGGCATACTTCTGCAATATGGCACAGATCGGTCCTGATTTGGATATAGCTGCCATATAGACCGATCTCTCGATTTAAGGTTTTGGGCCCATAAAAGACGCATTTATTGCCCTATGTCGCCGAAATTTGCTGAGTGAGTTAAATAAAACCCCTCGCCATACTCCTGCAATATGGTACAGATCGGTCCAGATTTTGATATAGTTACCATATAGACCGATCTCTCGATTTAAGGTCTTGGGCCCAAAATGGCGCATTTATTGTCCGATGTCGCCGAAATTTGGTACAGTGAGTTAAATAAAGTCCCTCGACATACTTCTGCAATATGGCAGAGATCGGTCCAGATTTGGATATAGCTGCCATATAGACCGATTTACCGCATTTATTGTCCGATTTCGCCGAAATTTGGGACAGTGAGTTGTGTTAGTCTCTTCGATATTTTTCTGAAACTTGGTCCAAATCGGTTCAGATTTGGATATGGCTGCCATATAGACCGATATCTCGATTTATAGTCTTGGCCCCATAAAAGGCAAATTTATAATCTGATTTCACTGAAATTTTTAACACAGTGACTTATGTTAGGCTTTACAAACAATTGTTGCTCTGCAGTGTAGCAGATTGTACTCGGCTATAAATAGTTGATCTATTAACATTGAGCTGCAACTTGATGTGAGAGAAGTCTCACTTTTATGCTTGTGGATAACATGCATTTGCCTTTTTTATAATTTTTTATAATTTTTTTTTTCAATAAATTGTTTGTTGATCCGCTGTTAATAAAAATCTGTTTAAATTTTAATTTGTTCTTATTATTTTATTTTTAAATTTATTTTTGTTAAAGATTGTTTACTCTTTAAATTTCTTATGTTTCAAGTTGATGTCCTTGTAAAAATTAATTTTCATGACCACATGCACCTTTTAAGATTAGCCAGAAGTGACCAAGTAGATAGGACATTTTCTTGGTCATTTACCGGCTGAAAGTAAGGTCATTAAGGCCATTTTGTAAAAATCTCCCCCTTAGGACTGAACTCACTTGGAGAGAAGTTACAAAAAAAAACTTAATCTTTACCCATACAAACAACAAAATCCCAAGGAATATTAATTTCCAAACCCTTGTAAAGGTTTTTTTGTCTTCCTACCAAAAAAAAAAGTGAATGAACATAGCTATCCAAATGATGCCTAGGAAAACCTATTGCTTTTCCTAACAACAACCACTGTTTTTTCATTCCCTTGCTGCCTTGCAGACATTATAGGCGCACATTCGTTTGCTTTGCGCCATCATCTAAAATGGACATGGAAATTATAACAAAAGGCAATGGCCAGCATCAAACTACATCTGTGACTGACACATCCCAGCCAGTAAATGTACCAGAACCAAAATGAGCCAACACAAAATTCTTCTCTCTCTCGCGCGATACGAAAAAAACAGTAATTTGAAGCTGAATTGTTGGTTGTGTTCATCCCGATATAATTTCTTATGTTCGTTTGCAGTAATTTAAGCTTTGAGCGTTTGTTTTTCCTTTTGGCTCTGGCGTTTTTTCTTTCTTTTGGTTTTGGAGCAGGGGAAGGGGTCCAAAATGTAGTTAAACGCACAACCAGTCGGCCACAGCTTCAACAACACCATGTGGTCGTAACCAAAATTTATGGCAAATGTTTGTGCTCCTTTTGCCCCCTTCACATTAGTTATATGTCAGCCTGATTTTGGTTTGTTGTGGCAAGCAGCAAAGGGGCTGCCTGAATTTTTGGGGTAGCCATGCCGTAGTAGCCTGGGCTGCAAATGTGCTGTTAGAAATATTTTGCTTACCAAGTTTTTCATTTTGGATATTTTTCGTTTTCTTCGTTTTAAGCTATCTTTTTTGAGGCAGGGGGCGGGTTTGCAAGCAAAACGGGTCTTCCTTTGCTTTAAAGGGGGTTTCCTTTAAGCAGGAGACATGTGCTTTCTTATAATTTGGGGATTTGCCATGGAATTGTTATTGTGGTAGCAGCAACTTGGCCCATATCTACAAACCCACCTCCTGCTTCCATTCCTCCCCCTTCTGCCCAGCTTTTAGATATATGTATATTGCCAACTTGGTAATATATTTTTCACATTTATTGTGGGTATTTTGTCTTATCACACCCTCGTGTTTATGGAGGAAGGAGAGCAAAAAAAAAAAAATATCTCTACTCTTATAGCCTTGTGAAAATTATAAGGCAGCAGTTAGCAAGAAAGTTAGGTAGGTTGGTAGGTAGATAGATGGGTATGCATGGCAATAAGGTAGAGCTGGCGTCTGACTCATTGCTATGCCATCCGGCTTCCAAACAATACTCATACATAATAATGAGCAGTATATGAGGAGCAGGTTGCTAAAGTATGGGAAATGAGGAAGCTTAAAGTGAGATGGGATTCAAGTAAGGTAAAATAAGATGGAATCTGGAAGTATTCGTATTGAAAGAAAATATATATAGAAATACTGGGTTACCCAAAAAGTAATTGCGGATTTTTCATATAGTCGGCGTTGACAAGTTTTTTCACAGCTTGTGACTCTGTAATTGCATTCTTTCTTCTGTCAGTTATCAGCTGCTACTTTTAGCTTGCTTTAGAAAGTTTTAAAAGTGTAAAAAAAGTATATTTGATTAAAGTTCATTCTAAGTTTTATTAAAAATGCATTAACTTTATCTTAAAAAATCCGCAATTACTTTTTGGGCAATCCAATATATTATGAATTTCTTCAGTCTCAATGCTATATCAGTTTATGAATAGCTTTGGTTCATAATTTGAGTAAGAGTCTTCGACAGCTCCGCATAGAAGACGCGTAAACAGGGGATTTCTTTCATCGGACAATAAATCGGCCTTTAATGGCCCAAGACCTTAAATCGAGATATCGGTCTATATGGCAGCTATATCCAAATCTGGACCGATCTGGAAGAAATTGAATAAGGATTTCGAAGGGCCTAACACAACTCACTGTCCCAAATTTCGGCGAAATCGGACAATAATTGCGCTTTTTTATAAAACATTACATCGAGAGATCGGCCTATATGGCTGATATATTCAAATCTGGACCGATCTGAGCCAAATTGAAGAAGAATGTGGAAGAACCCAACACAACTTACTGTCCCAAATTTCAGCTAAATCGGATAATAAATGCACCTTTTATGAGGCCAAAACCTTAAATCGAGAGATCGGTCTATATGGCAGATTATCCAAATGTGGGCTTTATTTAACTCACTGTCCCGAATTTTGACGACATCGGACAATAAATGCGCCTTTTAAGGGCCTAAAACCGAGAGATCGGTCTATATGGCAGCTATAACTAAATCTGGACCGATCTGTGCCATATTGCAGAAGTATGTCGAGGGGCTTTATTTAACTCACTGTCCCAAATTTCGTCGAAATCGGACAATAAATGCGCCATTTTTGGGCCCAAGACCTTAAATCGAGAGATCGGTTTATCTCGTCCCTAGGTCAAATGATTCACACATTTTCTTTACCTTTTCACCTATACTTAATTATATCTAGGGTACCACAATGGAATCCTACTCACCATAAATAATTGAGGTATCTTCAATCTGTGGGAAAAAAGTCATTTTTATGACCGATGGGACAGATTTTTCCCTCTGGAAATCGAACTTGAGCATTTAGATCTGAAGATAGATGCTATAAAATCTTGTTTAATAAACTGGTACGACTTTTTAGAGGGCACTTATATGGTCACCTTGGCGCAGAGGCTGGCATGTACACTTTAGACGCCGTAAGACTGGGTTCGAATCCCAGCGAGAACCTTCGAAAAATTTTTCGGCTTTGGTTATCCCTTTCTAATGCTGGCGGCTTTGATGAGGTATTTTGCCATATGAAAAAATGGTATGGCAGTCATGTAAAAACTTCTCCCCAAAGAGGTGTCTTACTGCGTCTCGCTTTTCGGACGCGGCTATAAACAGGAGGTCCCTTATCATTGAGGTTAAACTTGAATTGGACAGCACACATTGATATATGGGAAATTTGCTTCCTGTTCCTTAGAGGAGTGTTCAAGGGACGATATGCATATATTCGACAAACAGGCGGCAAAATTAAAGGACGGATACAAACAGATTCATTTTTCTTTATTTTTTTTCTTTTCCAACTCCATAGGCCAACACCTTGGTAGCACCTTTAGTCAAATTTTTATGAAATTAATTAGATTGTGCTTCAGAATAGCTTGAGAATTCCTTTTTTTTTCTCTCAACGTTAAAATTTTGCATTGCAATGTGTTATTTCTAAAAATATTGCAAATAATAAAATTCTTCCAGAAGAAGAAATTAAAATTTATTTCAACTATGTCTTTTAATTTAGAAACTCAATCTTCCAGAATAATTGTATCCCCCCCCCTACCATCCAAAACCAAATTCTTCAACATGCTGCGACACTGAGTTAAGCACACACAAACCCACAGTAATGAACAATACACATGAAGCAGGCAAGGACTTGTATTGCCAAGGCACAAAAACAAAAAGCAATTCCAAGCTCAGGCAATAATTTACAGTCTGCCAAGAAAGTGAGTAGAGAGAGAGACCAACAAGCAAAAGGGCATGAAACAAGGCATTATATCAAGCAGCCGACACCAAACCTCCAACCCAAAAAACCACCCATCCTACATACCCCACCTACTTACATTGAAATCCTTGAAACAGGGGCAGATTAAAAACAGCCATATAGACACTAAGGGTGAATGCTTGTAATGGTTTCTCAACGTCATTTCTTTGGTGTATTCGTGTTGTTGTTGCTGCTGCAGGATGATGATGCTGCTGTAGATGTTGTTGTCAAAAAGAAATTATGGTTTGTCAGTTGCTTGCTGGCTGTGAAGCATCTACCACCCAGTAAAATTGGGGGTGGCAATTTACAAAATAAATTAACAGTTTACACCCACACTTACACAAGCCACACTTACACAGAACATTTGTAACCGAGAAGTAACGAAGACCTTAAGCTTTAGACATGCACACAAGCATACAACCACACCAAACTCATTGCTTTTAAAGTTCATTTTCAGATATCAAGAAATATTTAAATACTCATTGGTTTGAAACTTAACTTAAAAAAAATGTTAAGGAAACTTTTGTTTGCTTTTTGATGATTATCCTGACCAGTGTTAGTTTGAAAATTTTTTATTTTGTTTATTTTTAATTTTATAAATGAGTCCTTAGGGACATTTGTTGGCCATTAGTATATGCCAATGCCCATTTGTGAAAGCATCCTCATAATTTGGCTGGCCCTTTGCCCCTCCTCCTTCTCCAGTAACGAGGAAAAATCAAACAGAAACTTCACTGGCCCCCATAAATTGTCATAAAAACAGTTAATATAAATTAGTTGATACCATATCAATAGGCTTTGGTAATGGCGTGAAATATCATGTTTGGCATCAGTATGAGTGGTGGTGGTAGTGGTAGTGGGTCCATAACAATCCTTGTTTTCTTGTATAGAGAATGCTGCGCAAAATTAATCCCTTATGAGTACTAAAGGGCATACATACTGAGCGGCAGGGAGGGGGATAAGAATAGCTAACTATCTTCCTTCAGATAAAAGGCAAAGCATCTGCTGGATTGAAATCATGCCTGAAGTCTTAGTAATTACTATTTCTTTAGGCCATCTAGCCACCAGATTGTTGGCTATTAAGGTGTGAGCAAAGATTTGAAAATTGCAATTTCTTTAAACGTTTATTGCCTCCTATTGACGATGGTCTCTTTGGCCATTTTCCTTATCGTTAGGGTTAAGCTTTGCTAGGGCAGTTTTAGAAAATGGCCCAAGTTCTTCATACTTTGGTTAACGTTATGGAGTTTTGTCATAACAGATAAAGGAAATGTGTATTTCATAAAACATTAGACGAAGATCAAATATTATGGCATAACTTTATATTCATTATAGATGCTAAGATTTCTATATGAAAAGCAACCGTTAAAGGGTTTATGGGGGTTATAATACCAATCGTCCATATCTTAAGTCGTTAGGTGTCGTAGTATTCTCATATTATCATTTATGTGAGAAATAAGGTATGTCCTGAATTTTTTTATACCCACCACCGGAGGATGGGGGTATATTCATTTTGTCATTCCGTTTGCATCAAATCGAAATATTCATTTACGACCCTATAAAGTATACATATTCCTGATCAGCGTAAAAATCTAAGACGATCTAGCCATGCCCGTCCGTCTGTCTATTGAAATCAAGCTATAGCCTCTAAAATTGGAGATATTGAGCTGAAACTTTGCACAGATTAATTTTTTGTCCACAAGCAGGTAAAGTTCGAAGATGGACTATATCGGACTATATCTTGATATAGCCCCCATATAGACCGATCAGTCGATTTGGGGTCTTAGGCACATAAAAGCCACATTCATTATCCGATATTGCTGAAATTTGGGACAGTGTGTTAGGGCAGTTGACACCTTTCTTAAATTTGGCCCAGATCGGTCCAGATTTAGATATAGCTGCCATATAGACCAATCTCTCGATTTAAGGTCTTGGGCCCATAAAAGGAGCAGTTATTATCCGATTTAGTTGAAATTTGGGACAGTAAGTTTCATTAGGCCCTTCAACAACTTTTTGCAATTTGGCCCAGATCGGTTCATATTTTGATATAGCTGCCATATAGACCGATCTATCGATTTGGGGTCTTGGGCCCATAAAAGGTGCATTTATTATCCGATTTAGCTGAAATTTGGGCCAGTAAGTTGTGTTGGGCTCTTCCACATTTTTCTTCAATTTGGCTTAGATCGGTCCAGATTTGGATATATCTGCCATATAGACCAATCTCTCGATGTATTGTTCTGGACCCATAAATGCGCAATTATTGTCCGTTTTCGCCGAAATTTTGGGACAGTGAGTTGCGTTAGGCTCTTCAACAACTTTTTGCAATTTCGCCCAGATCGGTTCACATTTGGATATAGCTGCCATATAGACCGATCTCTCGATTTAAAGTCTTGGCCTCATTAAAAGCACATTCAGAATCCGATTTTGCTGACATTTGACAAAGTGACTTATGTTAGGCTTTTCGACATCCGTGTCGTATATGGTTCAGATCAGTATATGTTTGGATATGGCTACCAAAAAGACCAATATTTTGTTCTACAAAATTGAACAATGACTTGTACCTGTTACACCTCTTAATATCCCTGTCGAATTTGGTCCAAATCCGACCATATTACAATAAAGCTGCTATGGATGCATAAATTATGCATTTTTCATCGTATAATGACTGTAAATATTTAAATAAACAACAAATTGTGAAAATTTGCAAAGTTAAGCAGGATCGAATCTTCAGTAGTTACTAGATGGTGAATTCTGTTAAAATTCTATACAAACAACTCACTTTAAACAAGTAAAAATCCATTAAATTCGACCGGGTCGAACTTTGGATACCCTCCACTTTGTATGCACATATTAACCTCAGTATGTCATGTCCGGTGAAAAATACAACTTTTATTATACCTTAGCTGCTATATCGAAACATGGTCCGATCTGGATCAAACTCGCCAGAGATGTCGAGGAATCTAAAACAATTCTCATTCCTAGACCATAAAACGGGAGATTGGTCTTTATTTAGAATGTGTAGGGGATCTATTACAACTCGTTCAGCGAAATCGATTAATAAAAAAGACCTATCTGGACATGAATATCGAAGGGCTTAACACATCTCATAATAAATACGCCTTTCATGGGCCAAGATCTTAAAGCAGAAGACTGGTATTATGATATTACAGGTATACTCTATCCAAATATAGCCCGATCTGCACAATATTCGGTACAAACGTCAAGGGGCTTAACACAATTTATTGAGCCAAATTTCAGCTAAATCCTATTCTTGAGCACTTACAAGCGCAATTTTTGTCCGATTTGGCAGAAATTTTGCACATAGTATTCTGTTATGACTTCCAACAACTGCGCCAAGTACGGTTCAAATCGGTCAAGAACCTAATATAGCTTCCATATAAACCGATCTCCCGATTTGACTTCTTGAGTCCCTGGAAGACTCAATTTTCATGCGATTTGTCGGAAATTTGGCACACTGTGTTCTGTTATGACTTCCAACAACTGCGCCAAGCACGGTCCGAATCGGTCTATAGCCTGATATAGCTTCCATACAAACCGATCTCCCGATTTGACTTCATGAGACCCTGGAAGCCGAAATATTTGTCCGATTTCGCTGATTGTCCGATTTTCTTATTTTGTCCGATTTGCACATAGTGTTCTGTTATGATTCCCAACAACTGTGCTAAGTACGGTTCTAGTTGGTCAAGAACATGATGTAGTTCCCATATAAACCGATCTCCCGATCTGACTTCTTAAGCCCTTACAAGCAGCGATTTTTATCCGAAAATTGGATAAAAAATGCGCCTTGTATGGGTCAAAGACCTTAAAACGGGAGATCGGTATATGGCAGCTATATCCCAATATAGACTGCTCTGGGCCGTATTGAACAATGATGCTGAAGAGACTACTATAAATCACTGTGCCAAATTTCAGCACAATAGGTTAAGAAATACCCCTTTAATGGGTACAAGAACTTAAATTGGGAGATCAGTCCATGTGTGGACTATATAAGGATATAGTTCCATATAGCCCGATTTTAAACTAAAAAAAAATTTGTGCAAAGTTTTGGCTCAATATTTCCATTTTCAAGCCCTCCACCATAGGATGGGGATATACTAATTTCGTCATTCCGTTATCAAACTATTGATCCGAGACCCAATAAAAAAATAATCAGATTTCAGCTATACACCTGAAACCTTGCAAAAATGCTTTCTACACGTGTAGGTCGGTTGGGATTTTAAATGAGCTATATCATATAAAATCTTAATTCTTGAGCCTCTAGTAAGCGCAATTCTTATCAAATTTGGCTGAAATTTTAGATAGAGTGTTCTGTTTTGAGTTTCAACAACTATTGCAAGTATGGTCTAAATCGGTTCATATCCTGACATAGTTTCTATATAAACCAATATCGGATCTTGACTCATGAGTCTCTATAAGGAGCAATTCTTATGCGATTTAGCTGAAAGTGGGCGCAGTTCTTATCCCATTTACTAAAAATGCTTGACAAGGGTTTATTGGGGATTTTTGGAAAAAAATTGGGCAGAATTTTTTTCAGTTTTTTAAGGAAACTTTTATTTGCAATATTCAAGACGAATTACTAAGATATTTCTATTCGTCTTTTTTTTCTTAGAAATCGTTTGTCGAAAAATAGAAATAAATAGAACATCTGTTGTTTTCGCGCTCTGACAGTCAGAAAGAGGACCACTTTCGATTCTCCTTTCCTTTTATGAAAATTAGGCCATGAATGAAGATTTGGCATACGGAACAATTTTTCGAAATACCGAGGTGACCAAGAGGCGCCCGGACAACCTAGTTAGAGCTAACACCTTAGCTCTAACCATTTGACAGAGATATCTCTTCCCGTACTCACATGGCATATTATACCCTCCACCATAGGATAGGGGTATTCTAATTTCGTCATTCTGTTTGTAACACCTCGAAATATGCGTCTAAGACCCCATAAAGTTTATATGTTCTTGATCTTCTGCAAATATAGCTTTTAGTAGTGTATGTCGGTTGGGATTGTAAATGGGCCAAATTGGTGCATGTTTTGATATAGCTGCCATTTAAACGGATCTTGGGTCTTAACTTCTTCAGCCTCTAGAGGGCGCACTACTTACCCGATTGGAATTGGGTCCATAACCTGATATAGCTGTCATATAAACCGATCTTGGGTCTTGACTTCTTGAGCTTCTAGAGGGCGCAATTCCTATCCGATTTGACTGAAATTTTATACGACAGATGCTCTCATGACCATCAGCATTCGTGTTTATTATGGTCTGAAGCGGTCTATAGCCTGATACAGCTCCCATATAAATCGATATCTCTATTTTACTTCTTGAGCCCATAAAGGGCGCTATTCTCGTCCGATTTGACTGAAATTTAGCACGTAGTGTTTGGTATCACTTTTAATAACTGCGCTAAGTATTGTTCAAATCGGTCTATGTTTTGATATAGCTGCCATATAAACCGATCTTGGGTCTTGACTTCTTGAACCTGTAGAGGGCGCTATTCTCATCCGATTTGAATGAAATTTTGCATGAGGAGTTTTGTTATGACTTTCAACAACTGTGCTAAGTACGGCGCAAATCGGAATATAACCTGATATAGCTGCCACATAAACCGATCTTGGATCTTGACTTCTTAAGCCTCTAGAGGGCACAATTCTCATCCGATTTTGCAGAAATTTTGTACAACGGCTTCTCTCATGACCTTCAACAAACGTGTCTAATTCGGTCTAAATCGATCAATAGCTTGATACAGCTCCCATATAAAGCGATCTCCCGATTTTGCTTTCTGAGCCCCAACAAGGCACAATTCTTATCCACTATTCTTTGTTTGCCTAAAAGGAGATACCGCGCTTAGAAATCGACAAATGCGATCTATGAAAGAGGGTATATAATATTCGGCCCTGCCGAACTTAGCACGCTCTTACTTGTTTTTTACGTTTTGCTCCCACGGCGTTACCAAAGTGACCACATTCGTTCATAAAAGTGAATCAACACACAGATGTTATCAAATCAACAACAAATTTCATAAACCAAATATACTTTTTATGAATGAAACGTCCACACAGGTTAACATTCTGACAACGTCTAGTCATAGTTTTTTTTTTAATTTTTCAAAAATCTATCCAGCGCTGTGGAATCGAAGAACTTTGCTTGAGTTGGCGTAAAAAAAATTTGCTCGGCTCCGGCCAATAGAACTTTTATGGAAAAAATACATATTTTTATTTCACGATATAGGGTCTTAAGATCACAAAAAGTTTCTTTTCGAATTTTGATGAAATTTATCAAAATATTAATTTTTAAAGACATCGTTTAATCGTCTTAGAATTTTACGACAATCAAGTATATAATATGTATTTTGAAGGGTTGGAAGTTAATACTTCGATATGTTGCGAACGGAACCACCAAATGAATAACCTTGAATGAGTATTAAAACATATTTTAATGGAATTTAAAGAATATATATGTTTTCCGGAGTCAGAGTCGAAAAAACGTTTGCCTTTGGAGTGGGAGTCGACAATTTTTGCTCTACGCACTTCTGGCCTGGTTCGCTCTAACCCATTGAATGTTTACAAACGCCTACCTCGACTACCCAGCCCTGGTTCCCTCTATTCCATTGAATGTTTACAAACGCCTAACCACATTACAGTACAGCCAGCTATGTACATACTAAAAACATTGTCATTTAGACATAAGGTTAGTATACACACACATTTTGTAGGGACGATGTTGATAACGGTCGGTGCATGCAACAACATCGCGTGTTCACAAAATCGTCCACGCTTGTTAACAATATTTCCAACAACGTCTGTGTATGATAATGACAACACTGGTGCATGATTTCATTACGTCGTTTTTTTATCATTGTGCTTTCGAATTCTGGAGAAAATATCGATAACACTTCTCACCAGTGGTTGTGATCTCGCTTAAGCTGATTAGCACTTCACTAGCATTTATTGATATTAGAGCAGACTTCCTATGGTTCCAAAATGTACCATTTGTAACTAAATTTCCATTTTAAATCCCGAAGTCAGCTAATTTATGCCTTGAAACTATCAATTTTACATACGATAAACCTCCTCATAACCTTCCATGCAGTAAATTTAAAATTATCTCTCCTAGTTAAAATCGAATAAAAAATTTAAATAAAATTAAATGAAAAAAATAGCAATTACATTTACCTCTTAAAAACAAGCTACAACAACATATTGTGCAACGGCATTTATTATCGAATATATAAAACCAAATAAATTTTCTGTTTCCACTTCACCCCTTTCATGAGCCCCCCCATTGGGCTTTTCAGACTGAAACTCACAGACCAACGGTATGGAAAGTGCATTGACATTTTAACCGAACAAACCATAAATTCCATAATAAAATTTATATTAATGCACATTTACTTAAATTAATTAAAAAAGCAAAACGAATACAAATAAACACATACACACACACAATATACAATACCACACGCTGCATAGTAACGAAACAACGAATAGAGGAGTTTGAGCAGAAAGAAGAAGAAACCAAAAGCAAAAGATTATATTTAATAACATAAATGAATGTTAAAACTGAATGATATGGCGCATGCACGAATACTGCACCCAAACACGCTAAGCATAGCATAGGGGACCCTTGGAAATGTGGGGGCCTGTCCTACGAACACTCACAGACTGCTGGTGATGGTGGTGTCAGTGTTAACAACAATAATTATAAGCATTTTTGAAGTCATATTATAATGCAAATGATAATAATCAGATGAGTTACAATTAAGAGATTATGGAGAAGAGTTAAACAAAATAATTATGGGGACTGCATGGTGAGGTGCGATAAGAGGGGGGAACATTTCATTAAGTTCTATGCCACTAGAAAAAGTTATGAACTTTAAGAATCGAGCAGAAATCATTTTGAAAGTGATAATTGTATAATTTTAGTAGGCTGTAGTAGAGTTGATATTGTTTTTGCTAGATAGTTCTTTAGGTTTCCTTAAAAGTTTGGAAGTTTTTTAATAATTGTTATTTTAAAGCATGCTTTTAGGTTGCTAGGTTAGGTTAAAAAGAGGGTGCGGATAATTAATCCGCCCCATGCCACTATGGACATACACCTATGTTAGGTTAGGTTAGGTTGAAAAGAGGATACATATATTAATCCGCCCCACGCCACTATGGACATACCTCTAAGCCAGTAGTCGGCTTGTCGTGCGTTCTAAAAACTATAAAGTAACCTCTAAAAAGAAAATTTTAAGTTAGGAATTCCGTGCTACTTACAAAATCCTTAATTGTTTTCAATACCACTATACACCTAAGCCAGTAATCGGCATGTTCTAAGCTCCAAAAGAAATAGAAGTCAGGAATTCCTCGCTACTTACAAAATTCCTAATTGTTTTCCATACAACCCCCCTAAGTTGGTTCATGTCTAGTATTGGGTCCCATCCCAGGTGCCGGTATCTGAAAAACGGGCAATGATGTAGGAAACGCTCCAACGCCTCTTCATCTTTCCCACGTGCAATCACTTGCCGCACCTATCATCCATAAGTGGGCTCGAGGTTTTATGTATCCCGTTATGATCTGAAAGCTATTCTGACCCCCTTTTTACTTTCTTTCAGTAATAGCCTCATCTTGTCACGATCCGGTTCATTCCATACATTGAAATAATTGTTGTCGTAATTTTAAAGATTTGAGCCAAAGATAAACCAACTTAATTCAAAGAAGGTAAATTTTCCAATATTTTAATGAAACATTCCTTTTGGTGAAAACTAAATTCCGTATATGAAGAATTTTTTTATTTTAAATGCTAGATAAAGAGTAAAATCTAAAATTATGGTCAAAATATCGTTGAAAGTTAGAAAATTGACCTTGGGACAAGACAATTGCGTCATATCAAGGGGTTACCGTTAACCAATAGCCATAATATTGCGAAATTTGGTTATTGAGAACAAAAGTTAAAAAGTGATTTTCCCTATTAGCAAACAACTGTTCTCCTTTATAGCGTGAGACAGTTTAAAATATATTCTTGGTCGTCGCATATATCTAAGACTATCTACCCATGTCCGTCTGTCTTACTGCTGAATACTCGCTACAGTAAGTAAGAGCGAGCTAAGTTCGGCCGGGCCGAATCTTATATACCCTCCATCATGGGTCACATTTGTCGAGTTCTTTGCGCGGTATCTCTATGCTTTTGGAGCTATATCAGGTTATAGCCCGATTCGGACCATAAATTTATTGAATGCTAAACATTGTAGAAGTCATTATGTAATATTTCTGTCCATTCGGATAAGAATTGAGGGTTGTAGCGGCTCAAAAAGCAAAATCGGGAGATCGGTTTATATGGGAGCTGTATTAAGCTATAGATCGATTCAGATCATATTCAACACAAATGTTGAAAGTCATGAGAGAAGCCGTTGTACAATATTTCTGCCAAATCGAACGAAAACTGCGCCCTCTAGAGGCTCAAGAAGTCAAGATCCCAGATGGGTTTATATGGAAGCTATATCAGGTTATATACCGATTTGCGCCATACTAAGCACAGTTATTGGAAATGATACCAAAACACCGCGTGCAAAATTTCAGTAAAATCTGATATGAATTGCGGCCTGTAGAGGTTCAAGAAGTAAAGATCCCAGATCGGTTTATATGGAAGCTATACCAGATTATAAACCGATTTAAATCATATTTAATACGGGCAAAGTTTCATTTAAATCGAACGAGAATTGCGCCCTCTAGAGGCTCAAGAAGTTAATATGCCAGATCGGTTTATATGGCTGCTATATCAGGTTATATACCGATTTGCGCCATACGTAGCACAGTTATTGGAAGTGATACCAAAACACCGCGTGTAAAATTTCAGTCAAATTTGATGTGAATTCCGCTCTCTGGAGTCTCAAGAAGTCAAGACCCAAGATCGGTTTAGAAGGCAGCTCAAAACATCAAAACATGGACCGATTTGGCACATTTACAATCCCACCCGACCTACACCAATAAAAAGTATTTGTGCAAAATTTCAAGTGGCTAGCTTTAATCCTTCAAAAATTAGCGTGCTTTCGACAGATAGATCGACTTAAAATATCACGACGATCAAGAATATATTGGGTTGCCCAAAAAGTAATTGCGATTTTTCATATAGTCGGCGTTGACAAATTTATTCACAGCTTGTGACTCTGTAATTGCATTCTTTTTTCTGCTAGTTATCAGCTGTTACTTTTAGCTTGCTTTAGAAAAAAAGTGTAAAAAAGTATATTTGATTAAAGTTCATTCTAAGTTTCATTAAAAATCCATTTACTTTCTTTTAAAAAATCCGCAATTACTTTTTGGGCAACCCAATGTATATTTTATGGGGTCTCAGACGAATATTCCGAGGTGTTACAAACAGAATGACGAAATTAATATACGCCCATCCTATGGTGGAGTGTATAAAAGACTTCAAATTTTGTATATATTTATATTAAGTAATTTAAATTTTATAAGAATAAATTGCTTTAAAATTTCGGACAAATAGCAATATACTTTTCAAATTACCGGGCATAACTGTTACTTCGCTTTTCAAGGTACAAATAAAATTTCGTTTGATCTTTGTTGCCAGGGCATTAAAAACCGAAAGGGTTGTCTAACCCACAAAATAGGGGTTGAACTCTGTTTGGCAACACAATGTACAAACAAACAAACGACCAAACAATGGCCATAATGAAAAACCATATATAATGGAAAATGTCTGTTTGTGACAAAGGCAAATACAAGCACACTCGCACAAACAAGGATAGAGGAAAGCGAAATATAATGTTTTTAATTGGATTTCTGTCTGTGAATTCAAATTAGAGTGTGAATATGATGCGATGATGACGATATACGAGGATGTACATTTGTGACTTCCACCTCAGTGCTAACAAAAGAATGACCAGCCAACCGACCCATCAGCCCACCAACCTTACATTTAACCATTCAAACCACCAGCTACTGTACGTATAGCGTATAACGCTAACCCAATCAGTTAAGCCACCCTGCATTACATTGGCCTGGGTGTAATTTAAGCTCCTTTAACCCCAACCCCTCCTATTTTTCTCTCTTCACCCTTAACAAATATTCTGGTCTATGACAACAACAGAGGCGAATACTTTTCGAATGCTGGGCCAATGTTTTTTTTTCGACTCGTTTGTGTGTTTGGTTTGGTTATTATAGAGATTAAGCGCGCGCACACAGAATAGCGCGCAACTCATTTGCAACCTCAGACGAAACGTGTTATAGCGACAAATTCCACAGATATTGTAAGCTAACAAATGTGATTTAGCCTGGCATATGGATGTACATGGCGATTGTAGCACAGCCACAGTCATATAAGCCAGAAAGAAAATTGCACAAACGTGCCGATAACAGAGAAATGCTTATTTTTGTAATGGCCGTAATAACAAAAAAAAAAACAGCCAAAAAGCGAAAATACTATGATGGGACATGGTGGAGTAGAGAAGCAATCGAATATTAACGAAAAAAAAACGCAAGAGCCATTGGAAATTAAACCGCATAACAGTCACTTGAAAGACCAAAGATTTTTCAAATTATAAAGCAATTGTAAAGAACCTTGTAGGGGCTCAAGAAGTAAAATTGGGAGATAGGTTTATATGAGAGCTGTATCAAGCTATTGATCGATTCAGACCACATTAGGCACGTATGTTGAAGGTCATGAGAAAAGCCGTTGTACAAAATTTCTGCCAAAGCGGATGAGAAGTGCGCCCTCTAAAGGCTCAAGAAGTCAAGACCCAAGATGGGTTTATACAGCAGCTTTTGTATATCAGGTTCTATACCGATTTACGCCGTACTTAGCACAGTTATGGGAATTCATAACAAAACACCTCATGCAAAATTTCAGCAAAATCGGATGGGAATTGCGCGCTCTATTGACTCAAGAAGTCAAGATTCAATAACGGTTTATATGACAGCTATACCAGGTTATGAACCGATTTGAATCATACTTAATACAGTTATTCGAAGTTACACCAAAACACCACGTGCGAAATTTCAGTCAAATCTGACGAAAATTGCGCCCTCTAGGGGCTCAAGAAGTCAAGACCCAAGATGGGTTTATATGGCAGCTATAGAACCATACCTAGCGCAGTTGTTGGAAGTGATACCAAACCACCATGTGCGAAAATTCAGTCAAATCGGATGAGAAGTGAGCCCTCTAAAGGCTCAAGAAGTCAAAATCCCAGATCGGTTTATATGGCAGCTATATCAAAACATGGACCGATTTGGCCCATTTGCAATACCAACTGACCTACACTAATGAAAATACTTGTGCAAAATTTCAAGCGGCTAGCTTTACTCCTTCGAAAGTTAGCGTGCTTTCGACAGGCAGACGGACGGACAGACGGACAATCAAGATCTCATATACTTTATGGGGTCTCAGATGCATATTTCGAGGTGTTGCAAACGGAATGATGAAATTAGTATACCCCCATCCTTTGGTGGTGGGTATAAAAATTTATATCTTCTTATTTTCCAAACACAATTACCTAAACTACATCAGAATGTAATCTTCAAAAACATTACACCCAATACACCCTAATAAACATAATTTATAAATAAATACCAGATACTTATCTCGCCTCATAAATTAAGCCTTTTGACTCAATTTTGACGCTTTTGTTTTTTAAAATTTGATTTTTTTTCTTATTATTCTTTTCCGATGACTTTGTGAACCGGGCCGGGGTATCTCCCATAGTCATGAAGAGATGACTCGTCGTAAGTCAGATGGCAGCATTTTTCTAACACTTTGAATGCAACTGAACTGGCGTTCTTTAATTTTTTTTTTGTTCAATATTGTGTTTTGTTTTCAATTTTGTTTCATTTCGTTTGTTTTTGGGGGAAATCTACCGAAATTGTATACCGCCAATGACATTGACATCCGCTGTCTGTCGGTCTGTCTTTCTGGCCTAATGGAGCTGTTGCTCATTTCTTCATTAGGTAGCGATAACAGAGAATTTCGGGATGTATATTTCAATGATAAACTCTGAACTTCCTTGGCATATGCAAAAGTGTTCAAGTCCCAACGATTTTTTTTTTTTGGAGGGAAAAGCATTTATCTTTGACTCCTTCTCCTGCCACCATTGTCAATCTTTGGCTGCCAATGGCCTGCCACTTACTTCCCTTAGGCTAAATGTCTATTTTTGGAAGTTTCCCGCAGTTCAAACATTGAATCACGGAGACATTCATACATACAT
Organism: Stomoxys calcitrans; assembly: GCF_963082655.1. Classification (NCBI taxonomy): domain Eukaryota; kingdom Metazoa; phylum Arthropoda; class Insecta; order Diptera; family Muscidae; genus Stomoxys; species Stomoxys calcitrans. The sequence continues at coordinate 120,393,559 of NC_081553.1, forward strand.
ACATATGCGTGTATATGTATCATATGCATATGAATGTTATAAATGTGGTATGGTATGGGATGCCGACAGCTAGTCAGCCATAAGACTGTCATATGATGACGGTCTAAATGGGACATGTTATTGTCATTAAAGATGGCAACAAACAAAACAAAACTGTTTTGTTTTGTATAATTAATTTTTCATTAGAGAAAAATAGAGGAGACATTCTCACACAGATACCGCATACTCGCACCCACAAACACACATACACACACTCCCCCACATACACACACAACGCTTTAATGTCTTTCTAAGTGGGTATGTATAACACGTGTACTACGTGGGTTGTTATTAAAATCATTTAAGGCTTATATGTGCATTTAATAGAAACTCAGTAATGTTATCCTTATAGTTAATCCTTTCAAGGTAGTTTTGTAGTCATTTATTAAAAAACATTATTAAGTTATTATTAACAAAAAGGATAATTGACTCTTAGTTTTTATGTTTGTATTAGTTTGCCGAGGCATATCATTCTATTGGCAAGTTGAAATGATGATGATATGAAAATTAGAAATATTTTTTATATAAAGAACATAGATATTAAATTCTATAAAAGCCACATTTATGCAGTTGTATATTCTGTTACCTATTCAAGAGGGATATCCTTTAAAACGATGCACTGACAGACTTTTGCCTTATTTTTCCGTATATATACCTTAACTAATCAAAGTTTAGGAATAGGAATGCGCAATAGATATTTTGTGATCTTCCACTCAACCGATATCGTAGAGCCTAGCCATCCTTGAAGACATTTGTAAAGGTCCTTAGACATGATGGACAGTTTCAGTCGCAGACTTTTGCCTACAATCGGTTTTTATAGAACAAAAGTGAAGGCTTCAGTGGTGTAGAGGTTAGTATTGCTGCCACTGTCGGTGCCCACTGAATTGGGAAGCAGCAAATATGTAGCTATAGCATGAGGCTGAAAGCCTGGATTTGAATCCTAGCGACACCATGAACAACATCTTTTCAGCTGTAGTTATCTCTTACTAATTTGAGCGATATTTGGCAGGCATTCAAAAATTTAAAAACCATCCCCACGCCGTCCAGACTCTGCTATAAAAAGGAAATCTTTCATAATTGAGCTAAAACTTGAATCAGATGGCACCTATTAATATGTGAAAATTCATCCCTACTTCCTTGGAGTTGCCAATCTCCTAACTCGTAACGTAAGTTCTAAGGGAAGCTGTTCCGTGAGATAAAAAAACTTGCTATGGAAACTTAACTCCAATAGCAATAGCCGATAGCAAGATATCAGCCCACGAGTCGCTAGCCGTCAATCGTGGATCAAACTCTCCATGAAACCTATAGATCTAAATATATAGCAAAAGGTGTACAACCAATCCCAGCTTAACCGACTCCGGCAACATGAAATAACAATGTGAAACAAATAAAACATGCTAAGTTCGGCAGGGCTGAATCGTGGGAAACACCACCATAGATACTTAGTTAAAGGGCATTATGTACCAAAATTCGGGCAAATCAGGTTAAAATTTAAGTTTCTAGGGGCCCAAGAAGGCTCATCCGGAGATCAGTTTATATGGCATCTATATCAAGTTGTAGGCAAATTTTGTCAATACTTATTGGAAATTATTGTATTTTACATACAACTATGTGCAAAATTTTTAAATTGTCAGTACGGTGATCGTGAGTTCGATTCCCACCAAATGCCTTGGTATGTCGCTACTGTGGTATCACAATGGACTAAAATTGTACAGACCAATATTTCGAGGGGTTACAAACGCCACGGTGGTGGGAATAAAATGATGGATATGGTGAGTATAAAAAACTCTCATTCTAATGACAACAAATAAAGTTTTCTTATAGGTAAAAGAAGGTAAGAAGAAGCTGATGAAACTTAATTGTCCAGCAACTCATCGAAATATCCATTTCCGACTTTATAAAGTATTTATATTCATGATCAGCGTAAAAATCTAAGACGATGTATGTCTGTCCGTTGAAATCACGCTACAGTCTTTAAAAATAGAGATATTGAGCTGAAACTTTGCATAGATTCTTTTTTATACCTTCCACCATAGGATGGGGGTACACTAATTTCGTCATTCCGTTTGTAACTCCTCGAAATATTCGTCTAAGACCCACTAAAGTGTATATATTCTTGATCGTCAAGATATTTTAAGTCGCTCTAGACATGAACGTCCGTCTGTCCGTCCGTCCGTCCGTCTATCTGTCGAAACCACGCTAACTTTCGAAAGTGTAAAGAGCGCACAACAAGCCGATTACTGGCTTAGGTGTATGTCCATAGTGGCATGGGGCAGATTAATATCTGCACCCTCTTTTCAACCTAACCTAAAGCTATCCGATTGATATTTTGCACAAATACTTTTTATAAGTGTAGGTCGGCTGGGATTGTAAATGGGCCATATCGGTCTATGTTTTGATATACCTGCCGTATAAACCGATCTTGGATCTTGACTTCTTGAGCCACTAAAGGACGCAATTCTTATCCGATTTGGCCAAAATTTTGCATGAGATGTTTTGTTAAAGTTTCTAACAACTGTGCTTAGTATGGTTCAAACCGGTTCATAACCTGACATAGCTTTCATATAAACCGATCTGGGGTCTTGATTTCTTGACCCATTAAAGGGCGCAATTCGTATCCGATTTCGCTGAAATTTTGAATGAGGTGTTTTGTTATGACTTTCAACAACTGTGCCAAATATGGTTCAAATCGATTCATAACCAGATATAGCTGCCATAAAAACCGATCTGGGATCTTGACTTCTTGAGCCTCAAGAGGGCGTAATTATTATCCGATTTGGCTGAAATTTTGTACAACGGCTTCTCCCATGACGTTCAATGAACAATATACCCTATAAACTCCTATATATACCCTGAGCCCCTAAAAGGCCCAATTCTTATTCGGTTTTGCTGAAATTTTACATATAGACTTCTACTGTGGTCTCCAACACTCAATTCAATTAGCGTAGCAATTCTTTTCTTTTATCCTTTGTTTGTCTAAAAAGAGATACCGGGAAAGAACTCGACAAATGCTATCAATGGTGGAGGGCATATAAGATTCGGCCCGGGCGAACTAAGCACGCGTTTGCTTGTTTGTCCATAAGCAGGTTAAGTTCGAACATGGGCTAAATGAGACTATATCTTGATAAAGCATCCATATAGACCGATCTGCCGATTTAGTGTTTCAGGCCCATAAAAGCAACATTTATTATCCGATTTTGCTGAAATTTGTGACAGTGTGTTGTGCTTGGCCCTTCGATTTCCTTCTTCCGTTTGGCCCAGATCGGTTCGGATTTGCTAATAGCTGCCATATAGACCGATCGGCCGATTTAGGATCTTAGGCCCATAAAAGATGCATTTATTGTTCGATTTTGCCGAAATTTGGGAAAGCGAGTTGTGTTAGACCCTTCGACATCCATATTCTATTTGGCTCAGATCGGTCAAGATTTGGATATATCTGCTATATAGACCGATCTCTCGATTTAAGGTTTTGGGACCATAAAAAGCACAGTTATTACCCGATTTTGCTGAAATTTAAATCAGTGAGTTGTGTTAGGCCCTTCAACATCTTTCTTCAATTTGGCCCCGATCGGTTCAGATTTGAATATAGCTACCATGTAGACCGATCTCTCTATTCAGAGTTTTGGGACCATAAAAGGCGCATTTTTTGTCCGATGTCGCACGCAATTTGGGACAGTGAGTTGTGTAAGGCCCTGCGACATCCCTCTTCAATTTGGCCCCGATCGGTTCAGATTTGAATATAGCTGCCATATAGACCGATCTCTCGATTTAAGGTTTTGGGCCCATAAAAGGCGCATTTGTTGTCCGATGTCGCCGAAATTAAGATTTGCATTTAGCCGCCATATAGACATATCTTTCGATTTAAGGTTTTGGGCTCATAAAAGGCGCATTTATTGTCCGATGTCGCCGAAATTTGGGACAGTGAGTTGTGTTAGGCTCTTCGACATTTTTCAGCAACTTGGCCCAAATCGGTCTAGATTTGGATATAGCTGCCATATAGACCGCAATTACGATTTAAAGTCTTGGCCCCATAAAGGCGCATCTATAATCGGATTTCACTAAAATTTGTCACAGTAACTTACGTTAGGCTTTTCGACATCCGTGTCGTATATGGTTCATATCGGTTTTATTTTTAGATATAGATACTAGGAAGACCAATATTTTGCTATACGCAATTGAACAATGACTTGTTGTTATAAGTATTTGGTCCAACTCGGAACATATTTCGATATAGCTGCTAGTGGGCATAGGGCATGCATTTTTCACTGAATTTTGACGAAAGGTGGTTTACATATATATCCGAGGTGGTGGGTATCCAAAGTTCGGCACGGTCGAACTTAACGCCTTTTTACTTTTTTTATGATCTTCATTGCCTAAAAACTTTTCCCACCTACCTCGTCACTGTATTTCGCATTCTATTCAACTCGATAACAATCGTACTTTGACTCACAGGCCACTAACATTTCGAGATATGTAGTTGCTATAGTATATAACGTTTGTTCACAATAGAACAAAAAAAAATTAATTATTAATAAAACGTTTGTGTGCGCTTTCCTATGGGTAGTATGACGATGGTGATGATGATGATGAAGATATGCATTTTAAGTGATATTAAAGACGACAATTGTTATTATTAAGACGGCGTCATCGAGCGGCAAATTGTTGCGATATGGCGCTTAAATAAAGACTATAAAAATAATAATAAACAAACAATAACAAATAGTAATTATTTGCATTTGAGCATTGAATGGAAAACCCGCTAGGAATGAAGAACAAAATGAAGGAAAACTTAACCCCCCACATTGAAAATGCATATAAAACTGAAGAATGAATGTGACCAAATTATAAATTAATAATGGAAAATATGACAGCGATGGGTCTTATGCTGTGAATGGGAGAGGCCATAGGTTTTTCCCTACGCTCTTAACCTTTTAGTAATGGGTGGCTTTTTTGTTGTTGTTGGTTTGACTTCATTGAATTTCTTGGGTATAATGTCAGTTATGAAAATTTATTAACGTGCCACATTTATCACCTTACCTTAGCAGACAGTAATTGTGTTATATGTGTGTGGTCTACTCCCTAACCTAGCTGGGGATTACCTACGTATATACCTACCCATTGTGAGGGAAATGAATTTTCTCTTTTCGTAAGAGTTAGGCATTTTTTATGTTAATTCTTGGAAGCAAGCAGCTGGAGTTACCAACTGCAGATACTATGCATGTTAGCTTGAATTATAAATGTAACTCTCAAAATCATAAATGCTTTCCAAAAAGAAAAATCCCACTTAAAGTTGTAACTCCAAATGATGATAATGATGATGATGACATTGATGCATGAACCGCCAACTGTTCATTCATGCTAGAGTCCATCATCCATTTCCACACCTGGTTATTCATTCATCTTAAGTTTTTTGTTAAGAAACTCAAATATGAGCATTACAATGTGTTTGTTTTTGTTTGTTTCTATTCAAAATGCACCGCTTTGGACACCTTAAAATGTGAGAAATGTTCATGGCGCATATATACTTCCAAATATATATGCACAGCGGGATGTAAAATATAAGATAGAGAAAAAATTACATTTCCACATTGCATGCATCATAAGAATGATACACATATAAGTATTGGAGTTGTATGTGAATACTTAAGATAAAAATCTAACATTTAAAAAAGAAAATAAGAGTTTCGAAATGTAGCAAACATGATTATATGAAAGAAATAATCAAAGCAATCATTATCGCAAGTAATGTAAACTTATGGTGATTTCGATTTTGTAGCATAGTGTCACACTTCTCATAGTGTTACACTTTTCTGCATTTTTCAATCGAACATGTTCATAAGTCCATATGTTGTAATTTCGACCAAACAATACGGTAAAAACCGCATACTTGTCTGCGGATGAAGAATTTTCTAGCAATGCATCTAATATATCGTTAGCTAAATAAAAAGCGTTCACTTTTTCCATTTTTATATAATTACTAGTCGAACCGGGCCCGCTCCACTGCGCCTTCTTTAACTCTCTAAGATCTTTTAAGGGTGGGGACACGTCGCCCTGAATGTGAATATCGAATTTGTGCCATTGTAGCATATGTCCGCCTATGACGCTGAATTGTCGTGATTGGTCTATATATCCATTTGGCGGGTTTTGGGCGGCCTCCGAGGCACCAGACTACAGCAATAGAAACCATTTTTTGTTTTTGGTGACGGTAGGTTACAGATGCAGATATAAATCTGCCCCATGCCACTTTAGACCCTAGCCAGTAATTGGCATGTTATGCGCTCTAAAAACTAAAAAGTAACTTCGAAAAAGACAATTTTAGTTTTTAGGAAATGCTCCAACGTCCCATCTTCTTCCCCACATGCCCTCACATGCTATTACCGATTTTGCACAAGTGAGCTTGTGGTCTTTTGTATCCCTTTATGACACCAAAAACTAAACTGACCTCCTTCTTACTTCCTTTCAGTAGTAGCCTCTAACTCTCACGATCCGGATCACCCCATAAGATTTTGGCCGTCCTACCGACTGTTTCGCTGTTCCACAGTGTTACATGCGTTTGTCGCCCGCGCGCTTAAATCGGACTGCGTCGACCCGAAAGGCTTCGGGCCAACCAAGTTTATCTGGCCTTTACTGCCAAATCGTCTGCCCTTTCATTCCCCCTTACTCAGTTATGGCCCGACACTCAAACGATGCGGATTTTCACACCCTCAGAGAGGGTTTTAATCTCTGTCTTACACTCCTTGGTGACTGTAAGAATTCAAAAAAATTTCGAACGAATCGCCTCACCAATGTCCGAGATCTAATGTTTTTAAAAATTAGGGTAATGAGAAGTGCTTTTAGGGGAGCGATAGCAGCTCAGACATTTCGACTCAAATATGGATATCATATTTCGGGTAACACTCCCAAATCCCTTTAATTTGAGCCCCATATTGGCATGGTCGGTAAATATGAACCGTTTGAAGGGTGTTTTGGGGCTGGGTCGGCCACCGATACTTTGCCCTGAAAACAGATGTCAATTTCGTTCTTTATCCCCAAAAACCATTGATCTGAGCTCCAAAATACCTTTCATTTGAATCCCATATTGTCCCATTGGGTTTGGGTGGCGTTTTTCGGGTAAGGAACCGCCCCCATCCGATGTCTAAATATTATGTAGCCTTTGTTTCCTTTCAAAAAAAAACTTATACAATCTGTGAACATTTTAAGAAAATCGGTTCAGCCGTGTTTGATTCTACGGAACAAATAAAAAACCGATTCCCATATAGTCAATATGGGTCATATGCACATTTAAGGCATTTTTGGGAGGTAGGGTGACCCTCTATACTGATTTTGTATGCCAGATTCGTTACCTACTCCTAAATACCTTTCATTTGAAGTGCAAAAAAAAATCTGTGCAAAGTTTCAGCTCAATATCTCTATTTTTAAAGACTGTAGCGGGATTTCAACAGACAGACGGACGGACATGGCTAGATCGTCTTAGAATTTTACGACGTGTCATATTTCTCCTTTATAGTTCAGTCACACACTTGATTTAATGACAACAACTACTAATATGCAATTATATGCAATGGCAAATAATTTAATTTTAGTGTAGTTCTTTATGTAGCACTTTAACAGACATCAGAAATCTTTGTTGGTAAATGACCCCAAATGACTTGGTGTCTGTATAAATCATTTTGATAGACCCCACACTTTATCGCCATATTTCTTGAATGTCTGTTTCATATCTCTCTGCTGCTTGCTACCACTTGCAAAATGAAACGAATTAAAAAACAACAACATTCCTTTTTTTTTGTATTGTTGCTACACTTTGGATCAGTTGTGGCGTTTGTCGTTGATGTTGATAATCCCATATACCTCGTATTTTGCAAGCAAAGAAATTATAATAATAAAAACAAGTCAAATCAACAATAAATATAATAAACATCATCATTAAAAATATATTTAAAATTGTTATAGTATTATTAAAATAATTTTCATTTCTTTTTTAATGGACGCGCCACAATTCAACCAAATACGGGAGCGCCGCACACACTCTCAAGTGGTTATCAAAATGTTTGTGCTTGTAGAACATCTTATGTTTGAGTAAAAAAAAGTGTCACAAGCGTAGAAGTAGCTTTTTTCCCCATATGAAAAAGGAAAATAAAAGAGCAAAATGAGTGTACAGATTGAAAACGGGTTTCTTTTTCTAATTTAAATATTTTTTTGGAAAGAGATTTAGAGTGCAAGCCAAATGTTTTCTGGAAATATAAATGGTGAGCAATCAATTCGGGCAAATACGAATTAAGGAATACCCTATTATAATAACTGTAGATGTAATAATATCTGCAAGTATTGTAAATAAGAGATGTTTCAATTAATATATCGCAAAAATGAGAAAACCCATTCTGATAAAAATAATAAATAAAATTCAAATAATCAAAAAATTTAAATTGAAAATCTTAAGTTAGGAATTCCGTGCTTACAAAATCCTTAAATGTTTTCCATACCACTCCCTAAAGTTGGTTAATATCTGGTATTGTGTCCTCACCTAAGTACTGATGTCTGCTAGCTGCAAAAGCCTGGCAATGACAAGCTCCAAACTCTCCTCATATTCCCCACATGCCCTACACCTGTAATCACTTGCCGCACCGATTATGCAAAAGTGAGCTCGTAACCCTATGTGTCCTGTTATGATACCAAAAGCTATACTGACCTCCTTCTTAATTCCTTTCAGTCCTAGTCCTCTCATGATACGGATCTCCCCTTAGAATTTTCCTCGTTCTAACGACCATTTCGCTTCTCTACAGTGTTCGTCGAAAACGCTCTTAAATCAGATTGCATCAACTCGAAAGGCTTCGGGTTAACCAATTTTATTGATGGCAGTCCTCTAGCCTTCACAGCCAAATCGTCTGCTCTTCCATTCCCCCTTACTCCGCTATGACCCGTCACCCAAACGACGCGGATTGTGCCATCCTCAGAGAAGGCGTAAATCTCCTTCTTATACTCCAAGACTGTTCGTGACCTTACCGTACTGGTTGTTATTGCCCTTATGGCCTGTTTTCTGTCCGTAAAGATGTTCACACTTGACGTTCTCGCGTGAATACTACACCAGCTCACGCATTCCGTGATCGCCCGGCTCACCGACTGTATGAACGTATTAGGGTCAGGCAGTCGAAAACAGATCTCAGTTCATGGGTTCTCAATGTAGACCCAAAGGCCCACTCTGTCCTCTAGCTTTGATCCATCTGTATAGCATGATATCCCGGATGACAATACCAGAGTTTCTTCAATCCAAACTGTGCCGCTGGCAGCAGCGCCTCGCACTAGACCACAAGTTTCTTCACAGTTATCCGATCGGAAACATCTTCTAATCCATCCGGGTTTCCTAACGTCGACTCGATAATACCACGATGGTATGACCTGCTCCTATCCTCTATCTGTTCTCACATAGCCCCAGTGGCTGCCTCACACGTAATCCGATTTTTTTTTGCCCATGAACATTCCACTAAGGAACAGGCGCAAACTTCTCACATATCAATTAGTGCAGTCCGATTCCAGTTTAAGCTCAATGATAAGGGGCCTCTTGTTATAGACGAGACCGAACGGCGTGCCGCAGTGCGGCACCTCTTTGGAAAGAAGTTTTACATGGCATAGTACCTCACAAATGTTGCCAGCATTAGGAGGGGAAAACCACCGCTGAAAATTTTTTCTGATGGTCTCGCCACGATTCGAACCCAGGCGTTCAGCGTCATAGGTGGAGATGACGCTACGGTGACCTGTCTATGTGTCGCATATCTAAAATTTTCTCCAGTGCCCAAGTGGGCGTGGTCCCATCACTCCTCCTAAGCCAAGACAACATGATCTCTGAACCAGTTGTATTATCCTTGCGTTGCATTTTTTCTCCATTGCAGTCCACAAAAGTACTGAGGCGCAAGTAAGTATTGGTCTTATCACGCTCCTGTAGAGGCAGTGGACTATCCTCGGATTTAGGCCCCTTTTTCGAGCAACGGCCCGTCGACATAGTGCCCAACATCTGTGGCTCTTTAGCACACAGTTCCACCTCAGCTATATATCGCTTTTCGATAGAAAGCCTTCCGGCAGTTCATAAAGTGGTCCCATGAGCGAATTTGCAATTTATATCATTTTATAGATTTTCTGGCAAGGTATAATTTTATTAAATGGCCCTAGTTTTTGATAAAAAAAGAATATGCTGCCCGAGAACTCCCCCTGTTTCCTTAGGCCATTCTACTTTAACGTAAACAAATTTAGAAAATGTTAAAATGAGAACAGGTGCTAAACAAAAGTAAAGCTGAGTTCAGAATACAATCTCCAATCAACTCACACACATGGGAATTTTCTTAAAAACTTGAAGTATGGATTGCACTCGCACTGCACTTACTTATCTAGTTTGGTTTGTTAAATAGTTCAGCTAGTTCCCTTGCTCAGTAAGTTCACTAGTTCAGTAGATCAGTTAGTTTACTAGCCCAGTTAGATTACTGAAACAGTTCGTTCACTAGTTCAGTTAGTTTATTAGATCAGTTCTTCGGTTAGCTAGTTTGTTGGTTTCGTTCTGTTGCTTTCACTTTTGTACTAATGTTCCTTCCACCAAAGAAAATCGATCGGGCAAAGGATATTCTAATGATTTTATTTAAGCGAGTTACACATTTTACGAGTGTCAACAATGTCTGAATTGGATTGCTTGCAGTCCTTAAAGTGGCAGTTGGAGAGTAAACGCGCTGAAAGGAATTTATGATTTTCTTGTGTCACAAGATACTGTGTTTGAATGGGTATTGACCGGTCTAACGAGTAAGTTGACCAAAGCGTCTATTGTTCCCGTTTCAAAGTGTACTTGGTCAATCGGGGCGATTATTTCAAGCCCAGTTGTCATGAAAGAGGATAGGATTTTTTCAGAAATTTTTCGTCTGAGGGAATGAAAACATATTGACTGATCCGACTGAATTGGTGAACGAAAATTATCTATGCGAAATAACTAAATTGTTGCTGTTTGATTGAACTAGTTCAATAGACAATTACTTAACTGTATTGTAAGTTGACAATTCTTTTACAAAATTGTCCCTTGTGACTGGAAGTGGGGTTTTTTACGTTATGATTAAAGGAGTGGGTGTAACAAAAGAGTGAGTTGCTCTCGGAAATAAGCCAAGGATTGCTCCCCCACGGCAAATATCCGACTGTTATAACAACATCAAGCTTAATTTGCACCGAACGAAGACAGTGATCTGCGTTTTCACAATAACACCGAGTAAACGAAGCTCTGCAGCACTAATATCTTAACAGACAAGATTCATTAACATCATTGATACTCAGTTTTTCATAGATAGCTTAAGTTTGAAAATATTAAAATCTCCTCATACAACCAAAGACATATCTCCATAAATATCAGATAAATAACGACTTGTATCGTAGAAATACAATCACTAACATAGGATATTCCAAATAATTATAGACCAATCAATGTATAAAGTGATAGAATTGTACAAAAACTGTGTTTAAACGCATTATGGAACATGTAGAGAATAACGGAGTAATAAACATAAATACGGCTTTCGAAAAGAGCACTCTACAGTTCACTAGATTAGACGTGGTTAAGAAAAATTACAGGTCTTATGAATGAAATGCTAGAGTAGTATTGTTGGACTTTGAGAAAACTTTTGATTCAATATGGCATGATGGTATTAAGCTGTGTAGGAATAATTTTCCGATCTACACATTGGCAAACAATTATAAATGGAATTTTTACATTTTTGGTTCCCTCACAGTGCAATGATATTTGATCCATTGTGGTTTTGTTATAGTAGGAATTTCCAGCAGCGCAACATTATCATTGAAGTAACAGGAAGAAAATATTTATAAAATTTTTATAGAGCATAGTTTAATTCATAATAATATCAACAATCTGGTTTTGTAGCAAATCAGGCCATGAACAAAACATACCAGCTGCCTGTAAACAACAAAGAGTCCATGAGTTAAATGAGATCATTTCTTGTCCAAATGCTGCTCCCATCACATCAGCTACTTAAAAAATCTTCTGGTATATATTTTGATGGTTTGTGTTTCGGTGAACGAAAAAAAAACTCAAAAAAGTCCAATGCTATAAAATTAGTTTTAATGATCATTTTATGATCTATTTATGAGTTTACGCCACTTTTATGTACAGAATACTTAACGATTAAATACTTTTCTCAGGCCATTATGAGACTTTGGTTTCGGTTGTTTTTTGTGTGTTTTACCTCTATATAGTTGCAGGCTTTATAAACTTGATGATAATCGTAATTGGATTGAGTGTAATGTTTAATGGATTTTATACCCCTATGTTTTTTTTAATGTAGCCATAACGCCATACAAACAAAAAACAGTACAAAGCTTAAACGCCATAAATCTTTACAGTGACATTTAAATACAGTAACCAAATGAATATTTACAATGGCAGTATGTGGTGACAATTTTTAATCTAAAAAAAAAGGTTTGCAAAATCTTTTTATTACAATGGTAAAAATGTAAACGTGCCCTGACTTTGCTCATTGCCTCTTGGCACCATGACAAATCTTTAAGTTATTTATTTTCTAGCAAGGTGCGTGTATCGCAGCACTCTTCGATTTTGTAATCACTTAACGATGGGAATTTGACTTCACAAAAACCAAATAAAAGACATATAATTTTTTATTAGATCACTTAATCACTCACACGCTCACTCACTTACTCTGCTCACTTTAGTGTGCTTGAGCCATTAATGTCTAAATGTCTGAGGCGTGTAGTAGTACTTTATGAACAGTATGGTGATTTAATTATGGTCTTTGAGAACTTGTTGAAATTATATGCAACAACTCCAAGAGTGCAAGATCGTTTTCAGCACTTTCCGTTTAAATTGGCTAGCAAAAAATAAATGCCATGCCTTGCCATAATTTGTTGTTTATTTTTGTTTTGCCTCAATGAAACGTCACATCATCATGTGCAGAATATTGAAAGAAACAAAAATAATAAAAATAAACAATATCAAATAAATAAAAGCAATATGCGAAGAGGACAGACCCATGCTAACAATGATGGAATACAGTGGGCTGACAAAGAAATTAGGCGAAAAATTACTTTTCACAATACAAAAAGCAAGGCTTTCTTCCGCAATTTTGATCTCTATTCCTCAATAGATTCTCTTAAAGTTCTATATTTCGCTAAAGTGGGGTTTTGATAATTTTCAAAAACCCATTTTTAGTATTAATTCCAAAAATGTGATATACTCTCAACTACCTTTCCTTCAATACCAATATTATCCAAGCGAACAAAAATTAACTATTTTCAAGACGTTTAACGAGGTTTATAGCTCCGGACGATGATACATAAGGATCTTCTTTTCGATTCGTTCAAAAGTGCAAATTGCAAATTGTGCCATGAACATTCCACTAAAGAATAGGGGCAAACTTCTCACATATCAATGAGTGCAGTCCGATTCAAGTTCAAGGTCAATGATAAGTTGCCTCCATTTTGTAGGCAAGTCCGAACGGTGTGCCGCAGTGCGACACCTTTTTAAAGAGAAGTTTTTACATGGCATAGTACCTCACATATGTTGACAGTATTAGGAGGAGAACACAAACGCAGAAAAATTGTTTAAGGTCCCACCAGAATTTGAACTATCGTTCAGTGTCATAGATGGACATGATAACCTTTTTACTACGGTGGCCTCCAGTGCCATGCACTCTGACACATTAGGCTGGAACGGCTATCTCTTTCGATTTATGTAGCGGAATCCAAAAGATGGCTAGTCTATGCATAAAGGCCCTGCCCATTGCACCTAAAAAATCAGATTTGAACTACAATATTTAGGAGTAGATTTCGAATCAGTCATACAAAATCAGATCGAAGTATAGGGGGTCACGCCACCCTTCAAAAACGCCATTAGACTCTTTATGACTATATGATATTTGGTGATATTGGCCTCAAACTAAAGGGATTTGGAAGTGCAGCACGAATTTTTATTTATATTTGAGTCGAAATGTCTGAAGTGCCACTCCTCCCCTAATGAGAACATTACTCTGAGGAAGAACATTGCCACCAGGAACCGTCCCGCAGTGCCATGCATGGAATTGAACCTCGCTAATGTCGCCAACATTAGGAGGGGATAAACACCGCTTTGTCCGATGTTCTCGCCAGGATTCGAATGCGTTCAGCGTCATAGATTACAAAGGCACGAATTCGATACCCGCATTCAGGGCCAAGTGTCCCACCCTAAAAAGATATTAGAGAGTTATAGAAGACGCAGCGGAGCGGGCCCATTGCGGTTAGTTCATTATAAGAAACGATGAAACAGGCTGATGACCGGTTAGTAAATACACGAAACAGCTCACTGAACTAGTGAACTAATTGAACGATTTAATTCAGTTAGCTGAAAAGAACGATTATTTTAAAACGAACGACATAAGGAGAGCGGAATAGCAGATTGTGAATGATTCAACATTACGTGACCCTCTCTGTAGTCATATTGATTTATTTATTTAACTTAATTTTAAAGCTAAAAAAAATTGTTTCCTATTTCCCCGCAGCTGCTATATTTACAACATTTCACCATTTCTACAAACGGAACCAGCAAAATCTTCCTCACTATGTCCAATTTCTTTTCCCCAAATTGTTTCCTTATTGGCCTACAGAAGTTGGAACCGCCTGTGAAAGATGAAACTGTTTATTGGGATGTTGGCTACAGTAGGATGTTGCGCGCAGTGTAACACAAATCAACAGCGCCACAAAATGTTGTAATATGACTACTGCTATGAAGAAGAATCAGATGAACAACAACAAACAAATGCCTGGACACGATCAGAGTGCATTTGCCTTTGGGATAAGGGGCCCGTTGAAGAAATCAAATGAAAAAAAGTAGCCAAACAGCAGCCAGCAGTCACCACACAAATCTCACTCTACCACATATATGGGAAATTTTCCGTTCTTGCATTTTCCACATACGTTTGGTAATTGTAATAAAAGAATTTTATGACTTGTTTCCAGTTTGCCACAAGATTAAAACTCCAGAAAACAATTGGCAGTGAAAATATCAGAGGAACAAAAAAAATCACTACCCGGACTATGCAGAACAGAGAGAAGCGATGGATGACTTTCTGTTTTGGTCCCTTCAATTCGAGCACGTACTCGAATGTGTTGACCAACAGCTCATGTGGCAACAACATACTGGCCACTATTCCTTGGGGTATTATATGGTATGGCAATTGTATCAAAGCATTGAATATGGTGTTTTAGTTTGAAATTTCAATATTTAATTGTTTATTTTCCGTCCGTGTCTGTCGTTTGATTTACGCTTTTGATGGAGTAGAATGTTAGAGTTAAGTTGTGAAAAATAAGAAGGAACCATTTAATCATAAGGCAATAAGGAAAATACTTGAAGTGTCTGGATTGAATGTAGGGAAATACAATGATATATTAAGAGAATGCATTATCATACTAAAGGGCTGAATGATGATGAGAAAAGGAACCAAAGTCCATCATTTAAAGAATAAATAAATATTTTATTGAGGAGGTTGTATGATAAATTGGAAGTTATAAACATTGTAGAAGTCCATTTTATGACCATTGTACAGCACAAGTTCATATATGTGTTCTGCATGTTTGACACATCGGTAATGTCTTTGAAGATATCAAGGCCCGATTAAATCATACTTCAACAAGTAAGAGCTAAGTTCGGCCGGGCCGAATCTTATATACCCTCCATCATGGATAGCATTTGTCGAGTTCTATGCGCAGTATCTTGTCTTAGGCAAACAAAGAATATTGAATATTGAATTGGAGCTATATCAAGTTATAGTCCGATTCAGACCATAAATGAATGCTGAACATTGTAGAAGTCATTGTGTAATATTTCAGTTGATTCGGATAAGAATTGCGAATTGTAGGGGCTCAAGAAGCAAAATCGGGAGATCGGTTTATATGGGAGCTCTGTCAAGCTATTGATCGATTCAGACCTCATTAAACACGTATGTTGAAGGTCATGAGAGAAGCCGTTGTACAAAATTTCTTCCAAATCGGATGAGAATTGCGCCCTCTATGGGCTCAGGAAGTCAAGATACAAGATCGGTTTATATAACAGCTATACCAGATTATGAACCGGTTTGAATTATACTTCACATTGTTGTTGGTAGTGACACCAAAACAAAACGTGCAAAATTTCAGTCAAATCAGGTGAGAATTGCGCCCTCTAGAGGCTCAAGAAGTCAAGATCCCAGATCGATTTATATGGCAGTTATATCTGGTTATGTACCGATTTGCGCCGTACTTAGAACAGTCATTGGAAGTCATAACAAAATACCTCATGCAAAATTTAAGTCAAATCAGACGAGAATTGCGCCCTCTACAGGCTCCAGAAGTCAAGACCCAAGATCGGTTTATATGGCAGCTATATGAAAACATGGACCGATTTAAATTATACTAAGCGCAGTTGTTGGAAGTGATACCAAAACACTACGTGAAAAATTTTAGTTAAATCGGATGAGAATTGCGCCCTCTACAGGCTCAAGAAGTCAAAACCCAAGATCGGTTTATATGGCAGCTGCATCAGGTTATGAACCGATTTGAATCATACTTTAGACAGTCCTCGGAAGTGAAATCAAAACACTACGTGCAAATTTTCGGCCAAATCGGATGAGAATTGCGCCCTCTAGAGGCTTAAAAAATCAAGACCCGAGATCGGTTTATATGGCAGTTATATCAAGTTAGGTACCGATTTGCGTCATAATTAGCACAGTCACTGGAAGTCATAACAAAACACCTCATGCACAATTTCAGTCAAATCAGACGAGAATTGCGCCCTCTAGAGGCTCAAGAAATCAAGACCCGAGATCGGTTTATATGGCAGCTATATCAAAACATGGACCGGTTTAAATCATACTTAGCGCAGTTGTTGGAAATGATACCAGAACACAATGTGCAAAATTTCAGTCAATTCTGACGTGCATTGCGCCCTCTAGAGGCTCAAGAAGTCAAGACCCAAGATCGGATTATAGGGCAGCTATATCAAAACATGGACTGATTTGGCCCATTTACAGTACCAACCGACCTAAACTAGTAGAAAGTATTCGTGCAAAATTTCAAGCGGCTAGCTTTACTCTTTCGGAAGTTAGCGTGCTTTCGACAGACGGACGCACATGGCTAGATCGACATGACGATCAAGAATATATATATTTAATGGGGTCTAAGACGCATATTTCGAGGTGTTACAAACAGAATGACGAAATTAATATACCTCCATCCTTTGATGGAGGGTATAAAACGCAACCGCTTGATGAATTACCCTACAGTTGTGTAGCTTTTAAACATTCCATCTTATTATAGATGGTATATAACATTTTTACTTAAAGACGGTGTACATTTTATAATGAACAACACTGTTAAAGCACAATATCTACAATATAATGGCCAATTACGCTAATTACCCACTCTAATAGCATTGTTCAACATGAAATTAATGGCGTAAGCAATCGCCATATCAAGTACAGTAAACAAATGAAAAGCAAACCAAAAAAAAAAAAGAATAAAATAAACTTTGAATTGTTTTCAAGTCGCAAAAGATTGTTTATCAGAGAAAAGGGAAACTAAAATATGTTGGTGTAGTGTCTTTACAAAGGGGCAAATGTGGCTAATCGAATACAACATTTGCCAGACTAGACACAAAACTCCAGGTATATGATTTCTATTAATTGTTTGCTGGCATGCAACACAGCATGCCCTAAAATATGAATATGAACCCAGCAACTCTCAACCAAAAGGATTCAGTTTCATAACCATTCTTCAATTGAGAAAAATTGCAAAACAATAAAACTAAGCGTGAATGAAAATTGCGACTATGGTGAAATATGATGCCTTTAACCCCGTAGCTAAAGGATACACATAAAAACCAGAAAAACAATAAAAATCAATATGTTTCTAAGCATATGCACTCATAACAAAAAAAAATTGCCCAAAAAGGGTTCACTGGCCATCTGCACTGCCAGACTATGGTCTAGGCTAAACTAAAAGCAAGCGAAAGTGTTATTTTTTCCTAAGCAAGCCTTAGAAAATATACCTGCTGCTAATCTTTCGAAACGCATAAATATTTCGTGAAGTGAGTATGTGCCTTTTTTACACTCAAGGTCATAGTAAAAAAAAAAAATAAAAATGTTCATTCTAAAAATAGCAACACTTTCCTTAAAAAATAAAAAAAAAATCCTTGCAATATGTCCTTAACCCATGACCATGAGCCATAAATTGTCTAAGTATTTGCTTTGCCTAGGCAAAACCAAGTTCTTGCCATTTTTTTTCGTGTTGTCCTTGCTTTAACTCTTTTGAGTGTGTTGTTTTCTAATTTTGTAACCATTTGCCGTCATATTCCACGCTGATGTAATTCCTTCCCTCCTAATGGATTTTTAACTTTTGCTCAATGTCATATTGAACATTAACTTTTGGCAATGAGTTAAATAAATTTCTTATGGTACTTACCATTAAAATCTCCACATACGACACGTTCGAAAGGACTTCCCATCCAATCTGGAAAAAAGTAAAAAAAACACAAATCCGAAGAATTATTAGTAAAGTTTTTGGAATGTTTACGCTTAGTTATTATGTCATTAGCCAAAGTCATATCAATAATTTAACTCTTCAAGGAAAGGAAAGAGGATTTTTAAGGGAATATTAAATAATTTCTAGAAATAATGCTGGGTCGTCAAGGTTAAAGGTAACAAAAAGAAAGGAAAGTGATGAGGTTTCGTTAAGAGCGTGCTAAGTTCGGCATTCCACCATGGATCGCATTTGTCGTGTTCTATGCGCGGAATCTCTTTTAAGGCAAACAAAGAATATTGAATAAGAACTGTCATGCTATTGGAGCTATATCGAGTTATAGTCCGATTCGGATCATAAATGAATGCTGAACATTGTAGAAGTCATTGTGCAATATTTCAGTTCATTCTGATAAGAATTGCGCCTTGTAGGGGCTCAAGAAGCAAAATCGGGAGATAGGTTTATATGGGAGCTGCATCAAGCTATTGATCGATTCAGACCATATTAGACAAGTATGTTGAAAGTCGTGAGAGAAGCCATTGTACAAAATTCCAAATCGGATAAGAATTGCGACCTCTAGATGCTCAAAAAGTCAAGATCCCAGATCGGTTTATATGGCCGTTATATCAGGTTATGTACCGATTTACGCCGTACTTAGCACAGTCATTGGAAGTCATAACAAAACACCTCATCCCAAATTTCAGCCTAATCGGATGATAATTTCGGGCTCTATTGGCTCAAGAAGTCAAGATCCAAGATCGATTTATATGGCAGTTATACCTGATTATGAACCGATTTAAATCATACTTAACACAGTTGTTGGAAGTGATACCAAAACACTAAGTGCAAAATCTCAGTCAAATCGAATGAGAATTGCGCCCTCTAAAGGCTCAAGAAATCAAGACCCAAGACCGGTTTATATGGCAGCTATATCAAAACATGGTCCGATTTGAATCGTACTTAGCACAGTTGTTGGAAGTGATACCAAAACACTACGTGCAAAATTCCAGTCAAATCTGACGAGAATTGTGAACTCTCAGACGACCTAGCCATGTCCATCCGTCTGGCTATTGAAATCTTGCTATAGTTTTTAAAAATAGACATATTGAGTTGAAACTTTGCACAGGTTCGTTGACTGTCCATTAAGTTCGAAGATGGGCTATATCGGACTATATCTTGATATAGCCCCCATATAAGCCGATCAGCCGATTTTGGATCTTAGGCCCATTAAAGCCACATTTTTTATCCGATATTACTGAAATTTGGGTCAGTGAGTTGTATTAGACACTGCGACACCCTTCTTCAATTTGGCCTAGATCAGGCCAAATTTGGATATAGCTGTAATATTGACCGATTTCTCCATTTAAGGTTTTGAGCCGATAAAAGGTGTATTTATTGTCCGATGTCGCCGAAATTTGGGACAGTGAGTAGTGTTAGGGCCCTTGACATACTTCTGGAATATGGCACTGATCGGCCCAGATTTGAATATAGCTGCCATATAGACCGATCCGCCGATTAAAGGTCTTAGGCTCATAAAATCCAAACTTTTTATCCGATTTTGCTGAAATTTGGCCCAGATCGGTCCAGATTTGAAAATAGGTGCCATATAGACCGATTCCTCGATTTAAGGTTTTGGGCCCATAAAAGGCGCATTTATTGTCCCATTTCGCTGAAATTTAGGACAGTAAGTTAAGTTAAGCCTTTCGATATGCTTCTGGAATATGGCACAGATCGGTCCAGATTTGGATATAGCTGCCATATGGACCGATCTCTCGGTTTAAGGTTTTGGGGCCATAAAAAGCGCATTTATTGCCCGATGTCGCCGAAATTTGGGACAGTAAGTTGTGTTAGGCCTTTCGATATCCCTCTTCAATTTGGCACAGATTAGTCCAGATTTGGATATAGCTGTCATATTGACCGATCTCTCGATCTAAGGTTTTGAGCCGATTAAAGGCGCATTTATTGTCCGAAGTCGCCGAAATTTGGGACAGTGAGTTGTGTTAGGGCCCTTGACATACTTCTGGAATATGGCACAGATCAGTCCAGATTTGGATATAGCTGTCATATAGACGGATCCTCCGATTTAAGGTCTTATGCTCATAAAAGCCACACTTTTTATCCACCTTTTGCTGAAATTTGGAACAGTGGAACATTTTTCGATATAACTGCTATGGGACATAGGCATGCACTTTTCACCGGATTTTGATGAAAGGTGGTTTACATATTTCCCCGAGGTGGTGGGTATCCAAGGTTCGACCAGGCCGAACTTAACGCCTTTGTACTTGTTTATTACTAAAAAGTATTTTTTCTAAAATTTTGCTCAATTTTTTCTAAAAACCAGTAAGCATGACATTAAATACATTTTTTGTGATTTCTCAAATTATCCTTTTAGCAACATTTTGCCTATATTTAGAGACAATGCTTCGCAATTACAATGTATTAATGGCGATTTAATAAAATGAAGCTTATTCCAATAAAGAACATAAGGAAAATGTCAAAAAATTAATTTTTTTTTGCAATATGCACCATCCTGGTGGTCCTGTCATATAATTACAGCTAAAGATTAAGTCAAACGTGGCGGCGCACAGACTGGCAAACGAACACATAGAGTGAGCGCGTGAACATGAAAAGAATTCAGAACTTGTCATCAAAAGAACTAAAATCACTTTATTTGCTCAACGTTTCGTCTTTTTTTCTGTGTCTGGTATCTGAGTTTGAAATTGAAGTCTTCGAGGCTAGCTTAAGCAAGGCTGTGGTTTTGTAAAAGTTTCGTGAGATTGGCGCGGTTTTTTTTTTGTTCTTTGTTCCTGAATATTTGGCTGTGTATGTGAATTTTTTTAATTAAAATACACACAAATTCTTATGTAGCTGTCATTACGTCGCTCATGACTTTCTGCTCGTAGATGGTCAGAATGATGCTGTTAGCTTGGAGGATTGGAGGGAAGGTTTCTTTCTCTGTTGTCTGTCTGCTTCTCATGTTATTCTGCAGGCTGGGGTAAAGTTTTTGCCTGTCACTGTGCTAGTCTGGAAATTTATGTGCTTTATCGCATTGAATGCATTCAGGCGATGTATAGCCAAGCAGCATACAAGTTAGTCGGATGGTTGCCGGTTTGGTATTCATTTTCACAAAACCATTCTATTCCAGGTTTCCTTGGGGTTTTTTTTTTTGTAAGCTGGTGGTTCCCAACCACTGCAATAAGCAATAGGAAGTATTTCAACTATGTAGAGTCTAGCAGGGTTTGTGTTAAATCATTAAACAGAGTGGTCCCCAAAAAATATCTTCTTACTAGGAGTTTGGTGTATGGATCTCTTGATTCTTTAACATTCTACGCCACTGCTTGCTGTTGAAGAATTTTTGCAATTCCTATTTTCTTTTCTTTCCGTACACGTGCCGCATGGCGTATTCCTTCAAAACCATGGTATGAACCCAGTGAAATGCACCAAACTCAAAGCAGAGTATCTACCATTCATGGTGCGAGGTCCGTGTCTGTTGGTGAATGTGACAGAATTGTTGTTGGTTTTCTGTTATTTTGCCCTCTCTTTGGGTTTACTGCATTGAAAGCATTTTACAGATAATTAAAAAAACTGTGCAAACTTTCGCTTAATTGAGTCTGTTGCGATTATTTGTATGCACCATTGTCTGTTTCCGTCCGAATGGTTTGCTCATTTCTCAACACATTGCAGGAAGATTTCATACCATTCATGCACCTTCTGTGGCGGTAGTTGCAGGTCGTAGGAGGAAATGTGTAATTTTTGAATAATCAGCCAAGTCATGTGGAATAAGAAACAAAACGGGAAAAACGTAACATTTCCATTTCAATGGTATTGGATAAATGGCTTTTACTCCATGAATATGCATGTGGCATTAGAGTTTTTGTTTTTTTTTTTGCTTCTTTATGTGAGTAAAATATTAAAATTCATTAAAGTCCTTTGGTAATGCCGGTGAGTAAAGACAAGCAAAGAATCATTGTAAACTATAGCGGGAAGATTTCTGTTGTTTTCTTCAATGAATACAATGGAATTGAATTAATTGTAAAATCGTAATATATATGTACTTTAAGCATTGAAGGCAATAAATATTAAATCGTTTGTAAAATTGATATCAAGCTAAATATTAGAAGCTTCAGAAGACATTCCAAGCAAAAGCTTGCTTGCAACTTGTATGTGAAAGTGACACAACAATTTAAGTATTGGACCCGGGGCAACTATGTCTGTTGGTCTGTTCGAACCTGCCAGAATTCGAACCCAGGCGTTCAGCGTCTTAGGCGGACATGCTTACCTCTGCGCTACGTTGGCCTTGAAAGGTTCTTCAATTTTACCTTTTTGCCTAAATGTTCTTGAAATCTACTTCAAAGAAAGGATTAAAGATATATTACAAATGATTTTTGTCGGGTTTTCAATATCTTGATTTTCCCAAGTGAGCAGGAAACTAGTCCTTCGTTTACTATCATACTTCTAACAGACGATCCTTTGGCAATCTTTAAAACCGCTTCGGTTAAGCTTATGGGTCGGCTACCGCACCCAGTGGAATCTTTGGTTGAAATTCGATTCCAAGATTAAACTGATAAAAATATCACATCAATTTGTTTGAACTACAAATAGGTTTATCTCATAGTTCAGTAAGCAAGCAATTTTAATTTTTGGTAGCATTACAAAAACCAGATAATTACCTCATTACCAAAGTTAGTTGTCAGAACAGCAAAGTTGCCTCTGGCAAACAAAAAAAATGGTTGAGGCAACAAATCTGTACTCTGTGTGCAATTATAATTCACTTATTTCTAGCTTGCAGTGAGCAGGTGCTACCGTTTTTATACCCACCACCATAGGATAGGGGTGTACGAATCTATTCATTTCGTTTATAACGGATCACCGATTTGACTTCTTGAATCCATAGAATCCTAAATTTTCATCCGATTTTGCTAAAATTTGGAACAAAGACTTGTGTTAGGACTTTCAACATCCATCCCAAGTATGATCCGAATCGGTGTATAAACAGATATAGCCCCCACAAAAACCGATCCCCGGATTTGACTTCTTCAGCTTTTAGAAGCCTACATTTTCATTTGATTTAACTGAAATTTGGAACAATGACTTGTGTTATGATTCCAACATCCGTGCCAAGTATGATCCGAATCGTTGTATAAACATATATAACCCCCATATAAACTGATCCGCGAATTTGACTTCAGCCCTTAGAAGCCTAATTTTTCACCTGATTTGGCTAAAATTTGACCCAAAAACCTATCTTATGACTAACAACATTATTGTCAAGTTTTATACGAATCAGTCAATATGGTGATATAGGCCTGCCTAAGTACCGATGGGTTAGGTTTAAGTGGCAGTCTACCATCAGACTCACTTAGACGTTTTCGTTTATTGTTATACCACAGAAACAGAAGAAGGAAGATGCCTTCTAGTGCCTACTGTTGAACCATCCAGATCGCTTTAAAAAGCCCAACTACTTGCGAATGTTCACATCCGCTAAATCAGAGAAATAAGAACCTAAAGTGGAACTCCTTCTGACTGCTCCTTCTGTGAATGTTCACATCCGCTAAATCAGAGAAATGAGAACCTAAAGTGAACTCCTTCTGACTGCTAGTGCGGGACACATACACAGAAGGTGTTCTATTGTCTCTTATTATTCGATTTCCTCGCCAGTGTTGTCGTTTTTGGTAGGTTCCTACCAAAATTGGTGGGTTTTTATTCTCTTGGTAGATTGGTAGACTGACTTCAGTTTTAGGTAGGCTTTTCCAACAATAAATACCAATTATACCAATACTGAAAAAATCGCCGGGAATAACTGTTTATGTGTATTTGTTAAGAGTGCAGAATAAAACCATGGCTGTCGAGGAGCTGAGTACTGTTACAAGTGGTCTCAAACTTCAGGAAAAGGGCGTAAGCTCTGATATTGGCTTTAAGCTGTATATTAATTCTAGGTAAGGAATGCGGCAAATGTGTGTTCAATGTCTTCAATCGGAAAACTGGGCTATATTGCAGCTACATACAAATATGGGCAGATATGGTCAAACTCAGACGTTCAGGGGTCCATGCAACTAGCCCCGCTAAAATGGGTACAAAGAGCTCATTTCTGGGTTCAAACCTCTAAATCGGCACTGTTTTTCATTGAATTTAGGGTAAAAATTCGACCTTTATGAACTCAAGGTTTCTTGTTGGGAGGCCGGTATAAATGGTGCTATATAAAGATATAGGACATCTTTGAACTTAAGGCTGTAGAGTGATTTCAGCAAAAAGACGAACGGACATGTTCAGATCGTCTATGAATATATCGACGATCAAGTATGCATACTTTGCAGGGTTGAAAATGTATAATTTGATGTATTCCAAATAGAATAGCAAAATGGCCAAATCTTCGGCGCTGGGTATAAAAACATACAATATATGACATTTTTGGCTTGTAGAACATTTGGTAGGATTGTTCTTAAAATTTGGTAGGAAATAATTTTCTCGAGTGGCAACACTGTCGCTCACAGCTTCTACAAAAGTAGTTGCTGGCAACGCATGTTTCCAAGTTAGAGAGTTAGAGTTATAACGGACACAAGTACCGATATCCCGATATGACTGCTTGAGACCAAAATAATTCAAATACAAAACTCAGTTAATAAGGATACATTTTAAGCGGATTCCATGCTGGTGGGTTCCCAAGGTTCAGCCCGGTCTAACTTTTACATGTTTTCCAATAGCATTAGTTCTGGACTGTATGTTGAGAGTTACTGGAATGAACTTTTCGTCTTTTAAGGACTTTGTTTAGTGTCCCACCATGCTGATTTTGGGGAAATACATGCATTTTAAGTTTTTTAATTAAAGTTATATTTTGAATAAATTATTGATTTGAAATACCTAACGTATGATTAAAAGGGAAGATTTTAAGTTATTTAACAAATCTTTTAATAGCACTCTCTTAAACCACGACGATAAATGGAAACATGGGACCACAAAAATTTCCCTACCAACCACTTTTTGAAAATAACAATTTGAAAGTTTAAATTGTAAAATATGTTTGCAATTGTTTAAACCTTTTGAGCCTTCATTGTTGGTTTTTTTTTGTTGGAGTAAGCCTTTTAAGGATTATACTGAAGATGGTCTAACATTTTTTCACTTTAAATGTTTTTAAAAACATGAGAATAAATGCCATTGTTCTATGCTCGTTATTTATAACTTCTCTTTAAAATACTTTGCAATAAAAGATATCTGAAGACCTAAATTAGCATTCTCGAAAGAACATCAGAAAATTTTTTCCAACGACGTATATTCCCTTTTAATGTTGGCGGCATTAATTAGGCACCATCAATCGCATATAAAAATTTCTCTCACTGCTCCACGCCGTTTGGACTCGCCTATAAAAAGGGGATCCCTTATCATAGGGTTTACACTTGAATCGAAAAACACTCATTGATATGTGAGAACCTTGCCCCTTTTCCTTAATGGAATATTCATGGGCAAATTTGAATTTGCGGAAATCTGGCATGAAAATCTTTAACAACTTTTAAATTGTATCACAAATATTTCATTGGCTCTTAAAATGCAAAGGCCGTAATTAAAGTCCCCCATTACACATCTAGACAGAGTTACAGTACTGTTGCTAACTCGAAAACAAATTCGTTTGTATGGTGGGTGTTCAATGCTGAAATGCATTGATCAATTCAATATTTCAGCTTTCTACAAAAGGATATTTTTATGCATACAATGTGTAGACAATGTATAAAATCCTCCCACCTAGCCGCTTCTATTAATCCAGACCAAATGTCTTTTTCTACCCTCTGCGAAACAATTTGCAGATTGTCATCTCTATGCGCATAGTATGCATTGCAAATAAGTATGACATTTTTTGTATTTGAATGGGCTTGTTGACAATTTCACATTGTGAAAATATGCACAAAACGCAACAGCGACAGCAACAACAACAAAAAATTCACATATATTTAATATTTATGCATTTGTTGATGTTATGGCCTGATAGGTACCCCCAAATCTACCCTCTCACTCTCTCTAGCTCCACACCAATCAAGTATGATGTCTGGCCAGACACAAAACTTGTTCTCCAGTCTCCAATCATCTTCATACACATATCTCCGTTTGCCGGTATGTCAGTTTTCAGTTGTTATCTTTCGTTTTCTTATCGATGGTCCATCCTTTCTCTCTTGCTCTCTAGGCGATGTATCAATGTGCCAAGCTTCTTGAATTTGTAATATTAGTTGGCTGTCTCTTTGCATTTACTGTACGGTTCGTTGTCATTGTTGACATTCTAATTGAATTTTAAATAACATATTCATATGCCAGTTCATCTGTATGTCTCTGAGGTCTTCTACTCCCCTTAACCCTCGCACCACCACTTTTCGAATGGATACAGATATTTGCAATAATTTAAATTAACTGTCAATATGCATGGCAGCACATCATTGCATTGCAAATTCAGAGATTGCGATATAGAGAATATTGATCATTGCAAGCTGAAGTATGATAAGTCGGCATGCTACGTTATTAATGTAATTGTAAGTTCGATAGAATCTCGAAATTTAGTTAATAACAACCATCTATAATGTGTGGAAATATTGCTACGATATGTGAATAGACTAGATTTCATCCACATAAAACCTGCGTTGAACAGAAGAGAGATTATAACTGATCTATACATAGAATGATGGACTCCACTATAAAAAATACTAGGTAAACTTCTGAAAGGCCTTAACTTTAATGAGTGAGATGCGATTTGAAGCAATGCAAAGTGAGTATATATATCAATATATACAACTTTACCAGTCAGACATAACAGAATGATGAACAAGCCTTTCACAGCTAATACTTATGTGAACCAAATATTCATCCTTTCCAGCTATTAATCGGTGTTGTAATATATATTTTTCAGCTAATGCTTATGTGAACCAAAGATTCGTCCATTCCAGCTCTTAATGGGCGTTGCAATAGATAAGTTCAAGTGATTTTCTCAAAAAGAGAGGTAAAGTTGGAATTTTAACACTCAACCTAAAAACTTAGACTTTACGGATAATATTTCCTAGTACATAGTTTTTATGACGTGTAGGACAAACTCCATGGCTTTGCTATTCGCACTTCGGAGATCGGAGAATTGGAAGACTGTAAATGAATCTCTGAAATACATGAAGTAATTTTGCTACCTTGCATGTTTCATGGCCATAAATGGGGTAATAGAAGAAGATTTGATTAAAGAATTTAACAACGCAAGTTCGGCTTATGCGAATAACATTAAGAATTAGGAAGAATCGATTAGAGCAAACCCCATTGCTCAATCAAACATCCCAGTCATCAGAGAGGCCTGAGATAGAAACGAATTCCCCCGGAATGCAAAAGGAGAATCATGATCACAATCCCTAAGAAGATCGACGTCACACAGTGGAAAAACTGAAGAGGAATAACCTTGTTAAACTGCATTTTGCGGAAAGAACATCCAGGTTTTTGGTAAGGGCGATCTTCCTCCTCTCCTTGCGTGTAATTTTACAATAGGACACCTCTACCTACTATTCATCGACTTCGAGCACTCTTCTCGGGACTCTATGTGGAACACGTTGTCCAATAAGGGCATCCCCATATCGTATCGCTACAGTCTTTAAAAATAGATATAGTGAGCTGAAACTTTGCACAGATTCTTCTTTTGTCCTTAAGCAGGTTAAGTTCGAAGATAGGCTATATCGAAGTATATCTTGATATAGCCCCCATATACACCGATTCGCCGATTTCGGGTCTTAGGCTCATAAAAGCCACATTTATTACCCGATTTTGCTGACATTTGGGGCAGTGAGTTATACAAGGCCTTTCGAAATCCTTCTTTAATTTGGTCCAGATTTGGTTATAGCTGACATATAGACCGATCCGCCGATTTAGGGTCTTAGGCCTATAAAAGCCACATTTATTATCCGTATTTGTTGAAATTTGGTATATTGAGTTGGCTCAGTTCGGTCCAGATTTGGATGTAGCTGCCATAAAGACAGATCTTTCAATTTAAGTTCTTGCGCCCATAAAAAACGCATTTATTGTTCGATTTCGCTGAAATTTAGCACAGTGGGTTGTATTAGGCCCTTCGACGTTTCTCTTCATTTTGGCCCAGATGGGTTCAAATTTGGATATAGCTGCCATATAGACCGATCTCTCGATTTAACGTTTTGGGCTCATAAAAATCGAATTTATTGTCCGATTTCGCTGGAATTTGACACAGTGAACTATGGTAGACTTTTCGACATCCGTATTGTATATGGTTCAGATCGGTATATATTTGGATGTGGCTACCAAAAAGACCAATATTTTGTTCTACAAAATTGAAAAAGTAACTTGTACTTATTAGACCACTCCAAATCAGACTATATTTCGATATAGCTGCTATGGGGGCATAAATTATGCTTTTTTCACCGGATTATGACGAAAAGTGGTTTACATATATACCCGAGGTGGCGGGTATCCAAAATTCGGCCCGGCCGAACTTAACGCCTTTTTACTTGTTTTATATTTAAATAACTGATTACAATTTATGTGACTTGTCATTCTTACTTACAAGAAATTGAGTTGTTGCATATGCGTTAATCAAAGGTTGTTACTTAGAAAATTATTTATTTATCAGTGGTAATTTATGCAAAGGCAATATTGCATAGCTACAGCTGGTACAAAACATAAGCGGCTAGCGATAACAAGTGTTGGTTGGTTGGGAATGCATTAAGGAAGTTGTTGGTGCATTTGTGGAAAATCACCAAAGTTACAATTTGTTTCAATTTTATTGATTAGAATTGGTATTTATATTAATGACTGTGCATAAATTAATGATAGAGTAAATAATGTTGCCATTATTGAGGACACATTTTTTACATGTATACATAAAATGCCCAACATAGCTAGCATTCATATAGGCAATTAATTGGAGCATAATAATTATAATCTGTCAAATGTGGTAAATATTACGGAAATTATTTGTTTGGTCATAGATAAGATAAACAGATATTGAAAAACAAAAAAAAAATCTAAGCTTTTTTATACCCTACACGACTACTGTGGTACAGGGTATGATAACTTAGTAAATTTTGTAAGATTGGTTCCTTTGCTTTCTGTGTTTTTATACCCACCACCGAAGGAGGGGGTATATTAATTTTGTCATTCCGTTTGCAACACATCTAAATATCCATTTCCGACCCTATAAAGTAAATATAATCTTTAACAGAGTAAAAATCTAAGACGATTTAGCCACGTTCGTCCGTCTGTCTGTTGAAATCACGTTACAGTCTTTAAAAATAAAGATATTGAGCTGAAACTTTGCACAGATTCTTTTTTAGTCTATAAGCAGGTTATGTTCGAAGATGGGCTATATCGGATATACTCCAAAGGATTGAATAATACGACCTCACGATTCATTCAAAGGGCATGCTTTTATCATTGCACTGCTCACTAATTATTGGGTAAGCATGTAATCTTTTGGTGGCATAGCCATCTGATGAGACCTCTGGCAAAGCATGAAATGGCAATCATTGCAGCTTGTCACCAATACATTTTACACACCACATAGCTGAAACTCTTTGAAGGGTTATTGCTGTTTTGCTTTTCGTTTTGAAATAGAAGCAAAAAAATAAGGACCATTGGTCTAAGCTGAATGAATTCAACAAAAAAAATTTCATTATATGAAAAAAATTATTGAATATAGTTAATTACCCTTAGGGTGGCAAAATTTATCAATGATTAAAAATTATTTATTTACTTAAGGACTACCTGCCATCGCAGAACGCAGACTTGCCATATTTTTATATGACCTCTATTTAGCTGTAAAACACCATTTTGTAGTTTAGCTATTGTTGTGGCCACAGGAGTTCATCATCTGGATTATCTCTAGCCCAGGGGGTAATAGCCTTGAAATTCTCTAAGAATTATTCATCCATCACAAACAACATATCATTTCGGTTTTTTTTCTTGGTTTTTTTTGGTTGGTTGTATTAATGAAATAAAACACTTTTGAAAATATTTCCCCAACCATTATAAACAAAATAAATGGAACATTTATTGTTTATAAACGAGAATTTCGACAAGAATGATAAAATTAAAAGAAAAACATATTTTGTTTATATATATAAGTTATGCTAGCAAATCCTCCTACTCTATGCAACATACCACCGAATATTTATCATAAATGCAGAACATAACTTTCAGTGGCAGACGCTGCGGTGTAGCTGTACATAAAACATGTACCCCAACTTAAGCTATGGTGAGTAAAATAGACAAAGAAAACCTAAACAATTAACACTTTTTAATAGGTAATTGAAAATTTTATGGACTCCTCGCTACGCAGTAGCATGACGTATTGCTATGTGAATAAACTTATTATGATGATTGTTTATAAGTTGAAGAACTTGAAGGATGGTTTTTATTATAATTACAGACTACTTGCTGTTATGGTTTTTTAAATATATAGGAGAGAAAACATTTTTTTCATGATTATGGAATAAAAAACGGAAACAAAATCAACTTAGTAACCATTGATTTTAAATTTGATCCATAATTGTTAATATCACACATCATGTGAAGGATGTGGATTTTATAGGGCATATTTGGTGGTTAGCGTGCTAGATATCAACGTGGGGTCAGAGATTCCAAATTTAAATATTTTTGTTATATTTTTAGGTATATAATGTGAAAGAGTTCAATTTTAAATCATACATATATGTTATTTGGGAAAAGAATGCTATAAAAAATAAATGCGCTTCCAAATGACTGGCTGTATGTTCATTTAATTGATCATGGATGATGAACGTGAGAAATACAAATTCATAGGAACCTCATTGAAGTGAATTTCTATATATAATAGTGCATTCATGCCAGCAAACACAAAAATGACATTGAACTCTTTTTGGTAGATTTATTAAACAGAATAAATAATTCTTAAACCAGTAATAAAGGGCAAAAGTTGGGCGGGGCCGACCGTATAATACTCTATACTACCGAGTCTACGTACTTCTTTTTATACATGGTTGACATCTAGTCAGGCTTTAATTCTGCATACCTATAGAAATATTGAATAGAACTTTGTAAGATTTTCTTACGATAGCACCTGAAATGTAGCTACTACAGCCTTACAGGTCCACATCGGATAAAAGATATATAACACTGATTCGATTTTAATGAAATTTCGCACATGTTTTGGAACGTCAACTCCATGTCCTAAATTTCGGAGAAATCGGACAATAAATGCACCTTTTATGGCCCCAAAACTTCAAATCGAGAGATCGGTCTATATGGCAGCTATATTCAAATCTGAACCGATCTGAGCCAAATTGAAGAAGAATGTCGCAGGGCCTAACACAACTCACTGTCCCAAAATTTCGGCGACATCGGACAATAAATGCGACTTTTATGGGCCCAAAACCTTAAATCGATAGAATGGTCTATATGGCAGCTATATGCAAATCTGGACCGATCTATGGCATATTGCAGAAGTATGTCGAGGGGCTTAACCTAACTCACTGTCCCAAATTTCGGTGACATCGGACAGTAAATGAGCTTTTTATTGGCCCAAAACCTCAAATCCAGAGGTCGGTTTATATGGCAGCTATATCCAAATCTGAACCGATCTGGGCCAAATTGAAGAATGATGTCGTAAGGCCTTACGCAACTCACTGCTCCAAAGTTTGGCAAAATCGGACAATAAATCCGCCTTTTATGGGCACAAGACCCTAAATCGAAAGATCGGTCTATATGGCAGCTATATCCAAATCAAGACCGATCTGGGCCAAATTCAAGATAGATGTCGAAGGGCCTAACACAACTCACTGTACCAAATTTCAGCAAAATCGGAAAATAAATGTGGCTTTTATGGGCCGGAAGGAGCAATGGGCTATATAATTTTTTGATATCTCAAGGGGGGCGGACCCTCCCCGTTGCCCCAAAAGTACTACCCAAAAATAAAAGTGGACCAATCGGGGAATATGTGACTTAAATGAAAGGTATTCGGGAGTAGAATACAAATTTGATATCAATTTGGGTCGAAGTTCCTAGGGGGCTGCCCTGACCCCAAAACCCCATCAAGTAGGCATTTTGGACAATAATGACAATATGGGACTCGAAAGAAAGCTATTCGGGAGTAGATTACGAATATGGTCAGGAAGGAGAATTAGGCTATATAATTTGTTGATATTGAAAGTGGCGGACCCTCCGTATCTATATGAGGGTTGTGGCTTTTATGGGCCTAAGACCCTAAATCGGCGGATCGGTCTATATGGGGGCTATATAAAGATATAGTCCGATAAAGCCCATCTTCGAACGTAACCTTCTTATGGACAAAAAAAGAATCTGTGCTTAATTTCAGCTCAATATATCTATTTTTAAAGACTGTAGCGTGATTTCAACAGACAGACGGACGGACATGGCTAGATCGTCTTAGATTTTTACGCTGATCAAGAATATATATTCTTTAAAGGGTCGGAAATGAATATTCCGATGTGTTGCAAACGGAATGACAAAATGAATATACCCCCATCCTTCCATTGTGGGAATAACAACTAAACTTTGTAAAGGACCGACCAAAATTGTGGCTACTACAGTCTACAAAGGCCATATTAGATGAACGATGTATATGGGGGCTAAGCCTGAACCGTTTTTTGTGAAATTTTGCACATGTATTGGGACGTCAAATAAAACATCTTGTGCTTAATTTTGTAAAGATTGAACCAAAATTGTGGCTACTATAGCCTTCAAAGGCCATGTCAGATGAAAGGTATATAGGGGAGATAAATATAAATCTAATCCAATTTTTTCAAAATCAACAGCATTCGTCCTTGGACCAAAACAGAGACTTGATCAAAATGTCATGACAATCGGACGACAAATGCGACCTGTACCTTGACAACAAACTTACGTGGGTAGACAGAAAGGCGGACAGACGGGCATAGCTAAATCTATTCAGGAAGTGATTCTAGCCTATCGGTATGCTTATAAATGGATCTACCCCGTCTCCTTCTTAGCGTTACAAATAAATGCACAAATGTATGATACCCACAGTGGTAGTGTAGGTTATTAAAAACAGTTCTTGTTCTTTGTGAATAAAAACTATTCATCCGCACACACCAAAAATTCATTTCCAATATGGACACCCCTTATCATGGTTGCCAGGTAAAAAGCAGCCATGACATTTTCCACATTTTGGATATATTTAGGGTTGCAATAAAATAGGGGTGGAATGTGAAAAAAAATAGTCTTAGATATTTTGCTTAGCTGCTCGAAACATAACAAAATTTCCATATTACGAAGATTGATAAACAGTGAAGACATTTTTGGAATGAGTTGGACATGAACCGGGTTTTATACTCAACACCATTACTGTGGCACAAGGTATAATAGCTTAGGGCATTTGTTTGTAACACCCGCAAAGAAAAGAAATGGGTCTATCGAAAAGTGCCATTGACTCGGAATCATTTCCTTTAATCGATTTAGCCAATTCCGTCTGTCTGTCAAGTTAAATTGCGATCATTTGATCGAATTAACTAGAAATCTGGCTCAGATGACTTCCTTGGACTAGAGAAGCCTCTTAAAATTGGAAGGAAATAGTTCAGATTTAGATATAGCTCCCATATATGCATGGTAGCTGACACGAAGTGCTACCAAGTTTTGCAATAGCCCAAGTATAAAACTAGAAATGACTGCTACATGATATTTAATATATTGTTCACAAGCTACCAAAAGCATTTGCTTCTGGGTTCATTTAGTAAGAAAGTTATTTGTGATGTAGTTCAAACGTAATAATGTGATGGCATCACATTTGCAACCGGCTATTGTTGGCGAACTTAAACATGTCAAAATGAACAAATAGTTAGTGTTTCGAACCATAAATCGTTATAATGATACTGGTGGCGTTGAAACACACCATGGATGTTATCCAAAAGCAAGGTAAGGACAAAACAATTAAAAATGCATCGGGAAATAAATTTGCATTTTATGGGTTCAAGCACGTAAATTGTGAGATTCGTATATTTAGCTGTTATAGCACCGCAGGCGCCCTATGGCATTCGGTGGGGTAAAAACGAACTCCTTGGAGATATCGACTACACGGATGATATAGCGTCTATGCGCATCGTTTGAACACACAAAGTCAAAATTGTTTCGCAGGAATGAAAAAGCGGTAAAAGTAGGATAGAAACACAAAAATCTGACACAGATCACTATAAACGGCAATTTCATTGAAGATATTGACAATTTTTCCTATCTTGGCAGCATAATTCCTAAGGCCGAAGGATCAGAAGCAGACAATCGCGAACGCATCGACAGGGTTAGAAGTGCCTTTCTTAAACTCATTAAAGTTTGGAGATGCAGTCCGAATTAAAAGTCAGAATCTTCAACAGTAGTGTGTAATCTTTTTTATTATATGACTGAATAACTTGGAGCTTGCCACAGGCGAATACTTGCAAAATCCAAGATAAAGACTTGGATTTTTCCTACGACAAATTCTTCGAGTTTTCTTGCCAAACCGTGTTTCAAATGACGAATTGCAAATAAAAACAAACACTACCCCTGCCGATGTAGAAATCCGCAAGAGAAAATAGACTTGGTAAGGTCATATCCTACGCCGACCGCGCGATGATATAGCAAGAAATGTCCTTGACTTGTAATCGCAAGGACAGCGAAAGAGGGGACGCCCTAAAAACACGTAGATTCGCTGTACGAAAACATAGTTTCAATCAACCCATATATCGTGGAATCCAGCCAAGACTTTGCCCAACGATAGAAATAGATGGAGAGAACTAATAGTTATCCCAGCCGACATGGGATAACTGGAACTTTGAACTCCGACTAGATGGTGTTCATCGTTATCAGCCTGAACCGAATGACGACGTCTTTTTGAAGAGAAGTTTTTTACATGGCTTAATACGTCCAAAATGTTGCCACATTAGGAGAAAATAACCACCGGTGAAAATTGTTTCTGATTTTCTCGCTAGGACTCGAACCCAGACGTTCAAGTTACACTCCAATGTTCTATTGTATTTGTGGAATACAAGTCACATTCAACCACAATTTCATTGTAATAACATATTCATATAATCTATCTACCTTGGCAACCCTGCCCACATCTAAGTTCTAATTTTAAACCCAAAAAAGATTCAAGCAATGAGAACGCTAAAAAAGATTTATTCACAGTGTGTTACACTAAATTTGAATTCAAAATACACACATATATCTTCGGTGTTTTTGTTCTGTTTTCTTTATTCTTTTTGTGGTTGCGCCTTCATTTAGTTGCTTTGCTTTCTTTACGCTACACTGATGATCGCCATCATTATCATGATTACTAAAGCCTTCGCCGTCGTCATCGTCATCTTCAATGGCATCGTTGTTGTCGTCTTGGCTTGGTCTTCAAAGAGGTGCGGTCTTATGCTTGGCAACGATTTCCTACATAGCTTTGGCTTTCTTCCTTAAGGGTGTGTGTGTGTGTGAGAGTGTAGGGGTATTTTTGGTGTGTGTGTGTGTGAAGGCGTTATATTTTACCTTTTGATATCTATCATAGAGTCAAAAGTAAGCGCATTCTTGTCTGAGGTTAAATAAAATCTCAATAACACGGAACAAAAAAAAAAACACACATGCACACACACACACGCTCACCCACTAAAACAACAAGGCATTTGCCGGAGAAATGTTGTAGTAGAAGAGGCAACGCGCCAAAGGTAGGGACCCCAGTAGATGAGGTGAACGATGATGATAGCGCTATTGTTTGAAAAAAGTACAAAAATAAAATCGAAAAACCTAAGAGTATTTGAATGCCAAGAACAACAACAACAACAACATTAGCCTAGCTGGCAGCCAAACTGAAATGAACGCTGCTGCGTGTCTGGAAAGTCAAATACGAAATAAATGCAACAACAAAAGCAACCAAACTAAAAACACATTCATATATTTTTTACCCGCTTTTCTTTTAGTTTTTAGTATGGAGACAGTCAACGTTGCCGGCTAGATTGCGTTGCGTTACGTTGCCGGTTGTTTAGGTTATGTTGAGTTTCGATGTTTTTGTTGTGGCTGTTGTTACAGTGTCAGGCCATCATACGTTCAATGACTTGACGTCTCTGTAGCTAGAACACGATGTCTCTATGGTATGGCCCCCAGTTTTTTGTTTTTGTTTTTGGTTTGTTGTATTTTTTGGTTTTTCATTAACCATTTCTGCCTTCTCTGCTTATTTTTGTTTTTTTTTTTTTGTATATTTATTAATAATAATTTCATAAATAACATTGAACACCTCCTCAGCCAAACCTACGACAATAATTTTGTACTTCACGTGAGCTTAGTTGGCATGTGTGTGTGTGTGTGTGTATAGGTGCGGATGAATGAAGAATGCATGTTTTCATGCATGTTAACCAAATAGAAATTGATAATCCATTGAATTGGAAAATAAATCTTAGTGGGGAATGGTTTTCATGTCAATAACAATTTTCCAAGTATTCCACAATATGCTGGGGGAACCCGGATAGAAAAAACAATGCCACGGATAAGTTGAACAAAAAATACTCAAAATAATTTATTTTCGCTTTAAAGATGTCAATTAAATAGTTTTTATTTAATACATATGGGAGATTTCATTGTCTGCATTTATAACGCCCAGGTCTGCACTTAATAAAGACCAGCTATGTAATATTTCATAACAACTGCATTTGAGGACTGTTGCTTCTTTTTTGATGGAACTATTGATTAAATTCCAGTCATTAATTCGATGGTTAACAGATGGGACAAAGAAAATTGCAGCACAGTTCATAATTCATTGCACTTGGGTTTATTAGTATATGCCGATAATACACTTCATACAATTTCTTTAAAGTCTTCCCAAAAATTTTATCCTGATTCGAGTAATGGTTACCGCATATGTTTCGTATTACAATTGATTATTTGGGGGAAATGAAGCTGACAGTAAAATTATTCGAAAACTTGTTTGCTTTTCGTTCTTTGGTCACGATCACGTTTTTCCCACGAATATGCCTAAATGGAGTGGGGAAAACTTTTTACTATTTCTGATCCTAAAACAATTTGAGCATAGCCAATGAGAAGATACCTTTTGTATACCCTACACCACCATTGTGGTACAAGATACCTTTGTGCATTTGTTCGCAACGCCAAGAAGGAGAAGAGTTAAACCCATTGATAAGTATACCGATCAACTCAGAATCAATCTCGGATTCGATTTAACCATGTCCGTCTGTGAGTCCATGTATTCTTGTCATCAAAGTACAAGTCGCATTTGTTATCCGATTGTTAGAAAATCTTGCACAGACCTCTTTTTTGATCCAAGCACAGACTCACATATACCTTTCATCCGATATGGCCTTTTAAGGCTGTAGAAGCCACAATTTAGGTCCGATCTTTACAACATTTTGCTTAAGATGTATTATTTGAAGTCTCAATACGTAAGCAAAATTTCATTAAAATCGGTTAAGATTTAGATATAACTCCCATTTATATCTTTCATCCGATATGGACTTTGATGGGCGTAGTCGCCACAATTTTGGTTCGATCTTTACAAAATTTAGCACAAAACGGTTTATTTGACGCTCAATATGTATGCTAAATGTCATAAAAATCTGATCAGATTTTGATATAGCTCCCATACACATCTATCAACCGATATGACCTTTGAAGGCTGCAATAACCACAATTTTAGTCCGATCATATAAAATTTAGCATGAGATGTTTTATTTGGCGCGCCAATAAATGTAGAAAATTTCATAAAAAACTGATCGGGTTTAGATATAGCTCCCATATATGTATTTTATGCGATATGGCCTTTTAAGACTATACAAGCTGAAATTTTGGTCTGATCTATATACAATTTTGCATGAGATATTTAATTTGATGTCCCAAATTCTGTGCAAAATTCCATTAAAGTCGGTTCAGTTTAAGTTGTAGCTCCCATACATATCTTTACTTTAATATGGCCTTTGAAGGCTGTAGCCACAATTGATCCATTCATTATAAAATTAAGCATGAGATCAAAAAAATCGGATATGGTTAACATATAGCTCCCATATATATCTTTCATCCGATATGGCCTCTTAAGGCTGTAGAAGCCCCAATTTTGGTCCGATCTTATAGGATTTGCATGAGGTGTTTCATTTGAAGTCCTAGCACGTGTGCTTTGTTTCATCAAAGTCGCACCAGATTAGATATAGCACCCATATATATCTTTCATCCGATTGTATCATTAAATTGGGATATATCTTTCTCTAGAATAACGCTGCTGAAATTATTCCAGTTTTTCTGAGCTTTCAGTATCCTAGGCCATCCTTTGGTAAATCTGTATGTTGACTCGTTCTGGCGAGAAATGTTATTCACCACAAAGCAGAGTCAACTCCGTTGCCAGTATTGGCCTATAGTTCCAGCGATAAAAAGATATAAGTGGGAGAAATGCAAAGATAAAATGAGAGTCCTGAGATCTAACCTAAGAGAGAGAGATGAGGAAATGTATGGGAGAAAGCACCTGTTTGACCATCACGAACGCGAGTGCTATTTTCCATCGCGTCTCCTGTAGAAACCACCGCTTTTAGTTCACTCAATTGGGAAGACCTCCTAGATATAATAAAAGTTCATCCAGGTCGGAGACAATCCGCATACCCAAAATGGAAATCTGCTCCCAGACTGCCGGTCCCGTGCTATGTATGTATGGAGACAATCCGCCCTTTCCAAAATTGAAAATCTGCGCCCAAACTGCCGGTGCCATGCTATGTAATCTTGAACATGAAGGGAGCAAATGTTCAAAAGTCTCATCCTCGTCAGGATAACTTCAGCAACAATCATCATGCTATTACACAACCTCTGTAATAGCACTCACTGTAGCAGCTCATTCGTCCTTCTTCGGTCGACGTTGGGCCAGAGTGTCTTGGCTGTTCGGCATCTCCATAACGATTCCCACGTCGTCCCCTATGCACTGGTCATACCCTTTACTATGTTCAGTAGTTCGACAAATGGCATATATGTAAGATTGGCGAAAGCTTCGCCCGCGATGGAGAAGCTCTTCTGGCACGTTTGTCTACCTTTATATTTCCTGGAATACCATATTGGCCGGGAACCCAAGTCGGGGCCATGCCATTAGGCGGAGTTTATTCAGAGATTCTAAATATTCTGCCACGAAACTCAACCTCACTGACCTCTAATATAAACTACTAAAGCGCCGCCATACTGTCCATATATACTGATCTTCGAATGCGTTAAACTCCTTCTTCGTATTTAATGTGCGGTGAAGTCCCGATTCGATCAAACTGGCTGTTGTAGTTGTTGTTTTAACATTTTGTGTTTTCATGTTATATCTTCATCCTTAATTTACTTGCTGGGTTTCGCTCAATATCCGGAACTAAAAACTCAGCAACTTGAGTGGAATTCGCCAAATTGTTCTGGCAGTCCAGTATATTTCCTGGACAGACAGGTGACATGCGTCGTATGTCACCTGTCCGGTGACATATGCGATTCACATACCTAGTCCACATATGCGATTCACATACCTAGTCCACACCGGTGCAGCATTGTCTACCAAGGAACAGCCAATTGTCTCATTGGGTTTGGGTTGAGGTTGGTTAGGTTCTAAAAATCAGGACATTTTCATAACCGACTGTGTTGACGAAAATGTCTTTGAAGCCAATGGGTCAACTTTCTACAATGAACTTGAAAAATCATCATTTAGAATTGTTGATATGGTCATCGAGATTCGAACTA
Organism: Stomoxys calcitrans; assembly: GCF_963082655.1. Classification (NCBI taxonomy): domain Eukaryota; kingdom Metazoa; phylum Arthropoda; class Insecta; order Diptera; family Muscidae; genus Stomoxys; species Stomoxys calcitrans. The sequence goes on from NC_081553.1 coordinate 120,433,810, forward strand.
AATAGAATCTCTGCATTTTCTTAAGAATTAATTTACATTTTTGTGAGGGTATGAAGTGGATGATACAGTAACCCCATGTTGTGCACTCTGGCATATACCAATCCCTATACTCTCTTCGACAAAATAATGGACCCGGAATAACGCCTACTAGTCATAAGGTCACCTTGTGGTATAGTAGCCAGCCTCACCAAAATGGCGAAGCCACAGATATTCTGGAAGTGTAAGGTAAAGATGAACAAGGTTTCCTTTCAAAATGGAAAAAAGCCACATCATTTGGAAGCCGAGCCATAGCAAAGTAAAGGGTTAACCCCATGTTGTCCACTCTGGCATATACCAATCACTATACTCTCGTAGCAGGGGCCCAGAATAATGCCTCCTAGTCATAAAGTCACCTTGTTGTATAGTAGCCAGCCTCACCAAAATGGCGAAACCACGGACATTCTGTGTAATGTGGAGATGAACAAGGTTTCCTTTCAAAATGGAAAAAAGCCGCATCATTTATAAGACGAACAATAGCAAAATAAAGGGGATCGAAAAGGCGAACGACTTGGTTATAAGAGCCAGCTGATGAATGTCTGCGATGAACCTGAAATCTTTGGACCAACGAGAACAGAGCGAAAGATGACAATAACCTATGGGTTGCTAGGGATCGTAATAAAACGACCCTAATACTGATGATAAGTGAGAAGAAGATCAGTTTCCAACATCACGCATAGGACAGCAAGCACTTTTAGACATAACATATACAGTTAGTGACAGCTTGTGTAGGGTAAGTGGAGAAGACGACAAGTCGTTGGAGCATTTTCTAGGATAATGTCATGTTTTAGTCAGATAATTGCGACACTAAGGAAGCAAGAAGGAAGTCAGTATAGCTATTGGTATCATAACGGGACACATAGGACTTCGAGCTCACTTATGTAAAATCGGTGCGGCAAGTGATAGCATGTGTAGGGTATGCGGGGAAGATGATGAGACGTTGGAGAATTTCCTTTGTCATTGTCCGGCTTTCGCGTCTAACAGATACCGGCACTTAGGTGGAGACACAATATCAGACATGAACCAACTTAGGGGAGTGGTAATGAAAACAATTAAGGAATTGGTAAGTAGCACGGAATTCCTAACTTAAAATTTTCTTTTTAGAGGAGCCGATTACTGGCTTAGGTGAATGTCCATAGTGGCATGGGGCGGATTAATATCTGCACCCCTGTTCAGCCTATCCTAACGTGTGGATACGATATCAGATTTAAAACAACATAGTTGCATAGAATGGAGAATGATTATGGTTATGTGAGAAGCGCGGAATTCTATTGTACTTATAATACTTTACTTTAATTAGAGTTTTCCTGTAGGATTAAAATCTGCATCCCAGAGTTTACCTATCCTAGGCCCTCCTTTCTTCCTGATACCTTCAGTAGAAATAACAACTAGCGGTGATTTTCCTTACCACTGATGATTGCGCTGGCTAAAATTTCCTTGTAGTGGTAATGTTTAAGGGCAATCGGGAGTATTTGAACTATCCAGCCAACATGTTAAAAGATCATCGATCCGAGAAATGTAGGTTTGGTCAAAATGGGAAAAATTTCTGACTCTTGGTCCGAGGTGTGGCAAATTCCACATAAGGATGATGGCACTAAGCCCTTATATTTTCATATATGCGAACTGTTAATGTAGTCCTTTGTTGGCCCGAATGGTCTTTATGGCCGTCTGAAGTTTTCTTGGGGTAAAGCCAACTCCACGCTTACAACTACTATTCATTTATGATCAATATTGAACTGATCGATCAATATGCCTGTTTGAGAGGTTTAGGTTGGAGGATTTTAGGTTAGAGAATTCCCCCAGTAGGTTAGGTAAGAGTGGCAGTCTTTTACAGACTCACTTAGACAATTTTAAGTCCATTGTAATACCACAGTAGCGACAGACCAAGGCTTCTGGAGGGAATCGAACCCACCACCCCTGCACTGGTAATCCAAGCACGCTACCAACTCGGCTATCGGGTCGCCCACAGTAACTTGATTCATATTTTTGGGTTACTAGCTGGATTCAATCAAGAAAAAAAAACAAAAACAAAATTCGGATTAATCATCTCATCCATCTCTGATGTATTTTCGCTTAAGGCCATATTTAAGGGGCTTTAAAATAGTTTGGACTGAGAACTTCAAACCCTAGCAACTTTCACAGTTATGACAGAGTTACATTCATCGTTATAGGTGGTAGTATTGCTATAGTTGTACAAAACTTTTGAACACTCGTCCACCTGATTGCAAAACCATAACAACTCCATGTGGTTTGGCAAGGAATTCCCATTTTATTTATTTCATTGATTTATTATTTTAATAACCTCCCCATTATTTGAATTCCCCTCACCAATTACATTGATTTATTATTTCAACAACCTTTGTGTTTTTTGTTGTTGTTGTGTGTTGGGGACTTGACTGATATTTATTTATTTATACTGACGATTGCAATTGAAGTTAAATACGATGTCTTATAATCGTTTAGAACGTTTAAGTTATGTCAAATTAACACTCCTCAAGTTTCATATATCATCAAGGCCTTGATTGGCCACTTTTACAATAATGCCACCACATCCGCGTTTAATTTTATCACTGTTAGTATATATCATTGTCAAATTATGATTATGAATATGCTTAATTTTAGCTTAATACGAGTAAGAGTCCAGTTGAATATAACAACAGCAACAACAACTCACCTGTTAATGTCATCCAGGGATATCGCGGCAAATCGGCAATGCTCTGACCGGCTCCGCCGGTGGGCACCACGCCCGATGAGGGCTGTGTACAGGCATTGCCCAGTGAATCGACGCCTATGGCCCCAGCTGAGGCTGCCGATACAGCTGACGCGGCGGCTGCATGCTGATAGAATTGTGCAAAACTGGCTGAGGCGGAGGCAGGTACGCTCATCGATTGATAGCTGTTCATGACACTGTCCGAGTACCTGCTGAGCAAGAAAAGATGTAACGAAACAAAAAAAGCAAGAAAAGAAAAGAAAATTAGCATTGTTGCCAAAACATTGGTACAAACGATTTTGCAAGAATACAAGGCGAATATAACCTTGACTTTTGTACATGAAATCAAGCGTAAAATGCTAATCTTGTGTTAAATACTTGCTATTATGCCTGTCCTGGTCCTAGGTAGGTAGGTAATCTTAAGAAGCTAATATGCAAATTCACTCAAGCCTGAAGGTTAATGGGTGTGCGAATTGTTTCTTTGCCCAATTGTAATGTGCCCACCATTGAGTCGTAGATTTGTGGTCTACTTATCGTTAGTCTTGGTCAATTTGCTACTTGAACAGAAATTATGAATATGCGTCTAATTTGGTTTTTGTGTTTTTGCCAAAAGCGGGGGCGTGTGCTTTGTTTGTTGTGCCATTAATCTGCTGTGGAAAACCAACCAAAATCCCCTATTATCCTGTAGTGTTAGCTTAAAGGCTCGAGCCAACTAGAGAAAGAGAGAGAGCTCTTGACATGTGTGCTCTAATTTTTATGACATCCCAAATACATAAAATAAATAGCATTGGGTAATTTGCTTCAATAACACAACTACGCGCTGAGATGCCATGTTCAGTGATTGCTGCCGACCCCTAAGTATTCATGACCATGAGTTGTGTTGGCCTGAATTTGATTTATGCTCGCCAAGAGCTGCTGACCTCTGTGGTTTGTTGAGTAATCTTAAGGATAATCTGTTAATTAGAGCATTGAGGGTGTTAAGAAGGTCTTCTGGTGGCCAAAGAAGCCTGTGGGATGGAGAGGTTTTAAGTAGATTTTGGTTTAATGGTAGATTTCTTCCTCTAATCTGCAGTCAAGGTTTATTAAGGTGATAAGTGTGGCACAATTACCACCTTACCGTAAGAGAATAGGAATGGTTGAAAACAATTTTAAGATGGGAAAAGATTCCAAAGGTTTATTGCTCTTTAAAAATTGAACTAATCAATTAAAAAACTTTCATCTTTTATGATTAGAGGAGTAATTATACCCTTCGCCATGGAATGGGGCATTCTAATTTCGTCATTCCGTTTGTTACACATAGAAATTTAGATCTCAGACCCAAGAAGTATATATATTCTTGTTCTTCTTGATCTTCTAAATCCATTTAGCCATGTCTGTCCGTCTGTCTGTCGAAAGCACGCAAACTTTCGAACTAGTAAAGCTAGACGATTAAAACTTTGCCCAATTACTTTCTATTAGTGTAGGTCGGTTGGGATTGTAAATGGTGCAAATCGGTTAATGTTTTGGTATAGCTCCCATGTAAACCAATCTCCCGAGCTGCCTTCTGGAACCTCTAGAGGGGCCAATTCTTATCTAATTTTGCTGAAATTGCACGTGATGTTTTGTTTTGAGTTTCAATAACTTTGTCAGGTATGGTCTAAATCGATCTATAACCTCATATAGCTGCCATATAAACCGATCTCTCAATTTGAGTTCTTAAGTTTGTAGAGAGCGCAATTCTTAACCAATTTGGCTGAAACTTTGCATGCGGAATTTTGTTATGACTTCCAACAGCAGCGCAAGGTATGGGCCAAGTTGTTCGATAACCTGATATAGCTCCAGCATAAACCAATCTACCGATTTGACTTCTTGTGCCTCTACAGAGCACAATTCTTATCCTATTTGGATGAAATTTTGAACGTGGTATTTTGGAGGACTACCTCTATCCCCAAAACACCCCAAAATCAGACATATTTACCAACCATGTCAATATGGGGCTCAAATGAAAGATATTTGCGAGTAGAGTACGAATCTGATATCCAAATGTGTGAAATTTATAACTAAAGCAAATAAAGGTCTTTGGGAGTAAAGCACGAATCTGATATCAATATTCGGGAAAACGTGTCAGTGGGGCCACCCCACCTCCATAAAACCACCCATATAAGACGTATTTGCTGACCATTGTAATATGGGGCTCAAATAAGACATATTTTAGAGTAGAACACGAATCTGATATACATTTTCAAAGCCAAGTCACTGAGTTGGTGCCCCATGTCTCAAAACACCCCCAAACCGGTCATGTTTGCCAAATATGGAAAATTGGGCTCAAATTAAAGGTATTTGAGAGTAGACCACGAATCTGATATCAACTGTCTAGGGAACGTCCCACCCCAATAACAACCCTCAAATAGGGTGTATTTGCTCATTAAGACAATTTGTGTCTTCAAGACAGTGCGGCTCGATATTGATAGTTATTAGGGCCAATACCCCAAACTAGACATATTTGCTGACTTTTGCAATAAGGAGTTTAAATGAAAGTTTCTTGAGATTAGAAAAGGAATTTGATATCCAACTTCGAGGCCAATGGCAATATGAGGTTCATATGAGACATTTTCAGGGCTAAATCTGTCATATTTACCGAACATGTCAATGTGGGTCTCGACTGACAGGTATTGGAGAATTGATACCCACTATTGCGACCAACTGTCTGTGTGGGGGAAGCCCTTGCTCAAAATACCCCACAAACAGCAATTATTTATTAACCATCGCAATATTGGACTCAAACAAAGGTATTCGGGAGTATAATGCGAATCTAATATCCAAATGTGGGACCATGTATTTGGAACACCGCCCCTTCCCCAAAAAACCTTCAAATGGGTAAAAATTTACCCACAATGCCAATATGTGGCTCAAATGAAAGGTATTTGAGATTAGAAAACGAATTTGATAAACATTTTTAGTCAAAGCGTTTGGGGGACGCCTATAAACTCTCCTTAAAGCAATGGCAATATGGGGTTAAAATAAATGGTATTTGAGAGAAGAGGACTGGGGGACCACCACATCGCCGGAAATACCCCTAAATTGGACATAATGAGAATATCGGGCTGAAATAAAGTATTTTAAGAATGGAGTACATCTAACATCCAATCTTAAATGACATTAAAACCTCCGAGCGAATTCGTAGTACAATAAAGATCATATGGGATATACAGGGTGGCTGATGAATATTGCTACAATGATGAATATTGCTACATTTTTTTTTCGGTGTATGGAATACATTTTTCTTTTATTCATGTTAAATTAAATTATTAAATTAATTATTAAATTATTATTAATTAAATTAATTAATTAATTAATTAAATTAATTATTAAATTATTATTATTAAATAGAAAAAAAGTTATTACATTTTTTTTTGGTAGCGGCTTTCATCAGCCACCCGTACAATAGACAAAGGCACAGATTTTTTTAAACGAGTAATTGGAGGCCACTGTGGTGCTGAGCTTGACATTTCCGGTCGGTGGATGCCCAAATATGGTCAGATTTACTACTACTCATTGTGCCAAAAATTTGTTGAGTCGAATAATATTTGCGCAGTGTATGACAGCTATATATAAAGATTGACCAATCTGAACCATATAAGGCATGGATGTCGAAGACCTTAACACAGCTCAGTATGCCAAATTTCAGCATAATCTATTAATAAATGCGCTTAAAGAACTTATGTCTGGGGATCGGTATATCGCGATCTAAGGCATATTCGGTATGAACGTCGACGCTCTATCTAAGCTCTATCTAAGCCATATTGAATGGGGATGTTGAAGAGCCTAATACAGCTATCTTTGGCAAATTTCAGCGAAATCGGTTAATAAATGCGATATTTATAGGCCCAAAACTTAAATCGGTAGATCGGACTATATGGGGGCTATATCAAACCGTAACCTTAAACTTAACCTGTCTATGAACAAAAAAGAGTCTATTCAAGAATTCAGCCATATTGACATTTTTATCGTGATTTCAACAGCAGACTGACAAACGGGAGGACATGGCTAGATCGCCTTACATTTTTGCGAAGACCAAGAATGTATTCATGATCAAGAATGTATTCAAACATGAGACTCGTACCTTTGATCGTAAAACTTTAATCGAACGGCACTCATTAAACTGAGAGAAAATCCCAGTTGCTCCTTAATTGTTCGAAAATGGTAATTACTTTTTACTGACTTTGATATAGTTATCGTATTAACAGATCACTAAACCTTCTTGGGTACATGGAGAATGGAATTCTTGTACATTTTCTGAAAATGGGTATGAATTCTCCCATGCCTTAACTATATATATAACTAGATATTCCTTCCATATAACCCGATCTTCCAACTTAAGTTCTTGAGCACGTACTTTAAAACTTCTGCCACAGCTTCCTACCCTCATACCAGGTACCATAGAAGAACTTACTGAAATGAAATACAGGAAATTGGTAAACAATATTCGACCCGTCCGAACTTATTGCCTCTACTTCACTTGGTTGAAAACCCCCCAAAATGAATAAAATAAAGTGTTTCGCTTAAGATGCACTATATTATCTAATAATTGTGAACCGTGAGTCGCCCTCTCCCCATGGCATTGAAAAATATAATAATCTTTCTTTTATTATTGGTGATTTCGCTTCGAAGTATTGCATTATAGAGAATAATGATCTTGTAAGAACAATCAATCTATCAATCTACTATATTAGCCGCATAGCGACCCAGAACGAAAACCCATATAAGAAGATCAACAATGGCCTATATGGTGCCGCCAGGTTAGGTTAATCATGCAAAACCGTGATAAGATCAGCTGGGCCGAATTTTGCAAACCCACCGCCATGGATTCAGCTAAAAATTTATACAAATAAATTTTGGTGAAGGGCATAATTTTACTCATCATACCAAACTTCTGTCAAACCACCAAAAATTAATGCCTCTAGGATCCGAACAGGGATGATCGAGAGAACGGTTTTTGTGAGAGCTTCATCAGGTTACAAACCGATTTGGACCGTGCTTGGCATAATTGTTGGAAGTCGTAGCAGAATACCGCAAGCAAAATTTCATCCAAATCGGGCAAAAAATGCGGCTTCCAGGGGCTCAAGAAACCAAATTGTGAGTTTGGTTTATATGGGAACTATATCAGGTTATAAACCGATTTGGACCGTGCTTGGCATAATTGAACCAAATTTCAGCAAAATTGATATCAAATCGGGAGATCGGTTTATATGGGAGCTATATCTAAATTTGAACCGATATGGCCCATTTGCGATCTCCAACGACCTACATCAATAAGAAGAATCTGTGCAAAATTTAAAGCGGTTCGCTCATCTCGTTCGACCGCTATCGTGATTTCGACAGACGGACGAACATGGCTAGGTCGATTCAGAACGTCGAGACGATTAAGAATATATATACTTTATGGGGTCTTAGACTTATATTTCGAGGTGTTACAAACGGAATAACTAGATTAGTATCCTATGGTGTTTGGTATAAAAAGTATGAAGCCATTGGTCAGTGTGATGCGTTTTTCTCTGATCTATTGGGTTGCCCAAAAAGTAATTGCGGATTTTTAATATAGTCGGCGTTGACAAATTTTTTTCACAGCTTGTGACTCTGTAATTGCATTCTTTCTTCTGTCAGTTATCAGCTTTTACTTTTAGATTGCTTTAGAAAAAAAGTGTAAAAAAGTATATTTTATTAAAGTTCATTCTAAGTTTTATTAAAAATGCATTTACTTTCTTTTAAAAAATCCAATTAGTTTTTGGGCAACCCAATATATTACTTTATTTGTTTATGGTATTTTTTGTTGAAAAACATGCCTTATAAATCAGTACGGAAAAGCAAAGTCGGGCGGGACCGACTATTATACCCTACACCACCGAGTCTACATGCCATTTTTATACCCTCCACTATAGGATGAAGATATACTAATTTGGCCATTCTGTTTGTAACTCTTCGAAATAATTGTCTAAAACCCCACTAAGTACATATATTCTTGATCGTCATGACATTTTAAGTCGATCCATCTCCGCCCGTCCGTCTGTCCACCCGTCTGTCTGTTGAAAGCAAGCTTACTTTCAAATGGTGAAGCTAGCTGCTTGAAATTTTCCACAAACACTTCTTATTAGTGTAGGTCGTTTGGGATTGTAAATGGGCCATATTGGTCCATTTACAATCCTGATCTTGGATCTTTACTTCTTGAGCCACTAGAGGGCGCATTTCTTTTCGATTTGGCTTAAATTTTGTATGAGGAGTTTTGTTAAGATTTCCAAGAACTGTGTTAAGTAGGGTCGAAATCGGTCCATAACCTGATATAGCTGCCATATAAACCGATCTGGGGTCTAGAGTTCTTGAGCCTCTAGAGGGCGCAAATATCCGATTTGGCTGAAATTTCTCATGTCCTTCAACATACTTGTCAAATATGGTCTGAATCGGTCTATAGCCTGATACAGCTCCCATATAAACCGATCTCCCTATTTTACTTCTTCAGCCTCTAAAGGGCGCAATTCTTATTCGAATTAGCTGAAATTTTACACAATGACTTCCACAAGGGTCTCCAGCATTCAGTTCAATAACGGTGTGAATCAGACAAAAACTTGATATAGTCTTATAGCATAGCAATTATTTCCTTTTAGCCTTTGTTTGTCTAAAAAGAGATACCGGGAAAAGAACTCGACAAATGCGATCGATGGAGGAGGGTATATAGGATTCGGCCCAACCGAACATAGCACGCTTTTACTTGTACGTACATAGAATTTATGTCGAAACTCAGTCAGACATGAATTTTGCATTTCTATGGAAAAATTGAATAGAACCTTGCAAGATTTTCTTACGATAGTACCTACAGCCTTAAAGGGCCAGTTGTAAAGATCGGACCAAAGTTATGGCTTCTACAACCTTAAAAGATCATAACGGATGAAAGATATATATGGGAGCTATATCTTAATCTGATTCGATTTCGATGAAATTTTGCACACTAAATGGTAAGTTGAATAGAATGCCTCATGGGCTTAACAGTCTATTTCCTGAAGTTCTGAAATTCTGAAGTTATTTAATTTTTGCTGTCTTGAGCTCGCTTTGGTGTATTTCTGGGTATCTCCATATTCTATTTCCCTTCTACCTTCTTCTAGGGCGAATAAGAGGGGCCTTAGGGGTCCTAGGGAGGCGCTTAGTAAGTAAGGTTGCTAGTCGCTTGCTCTCTAACCTAAGTCCCAATCAATCTGTACGTCCGTTTGGGGGATATATGGTAAACATCAGACACTTAGCTCCAAATGTTATTTTGAGGTTCGTAGACTACTCCCAAACACTTTTCAATCTATCAGTACGATATACCTCACCTTCGAAATTAACCAGCCTATTGGCGAAAACTTTATCTGTACCCGGTTTCAGCCTGATAGCTCTTTGATAATTAAAGAAACGCAAAACCCCCTAAAGTCATTCCAATACTTCGATTGGCAAACACTTAACATGTTCTAAAACTTCTCATTATTATTCATAATTAATTTAATAACAACTTTCTTGACTTACCTGCATGTCTTATCCTCGAGACCTGTGAAGCCCGGCATGCCCGATAGGCCGCCATGTGAACTGGGATGATTGGAGACGTACGGATACATTTTGCTTGTGGGTATGGCAAACGACGATGAAGCAGCAGCGGCGGCGGCAGCTGCTGCAGCGGCCACTGAACTTGCGGCACTAACGACCTGAGCTGATGACGAAGGCGATGAGTCGTTCAAACTGCGATGCAGTGACGATGAGGCCGATGGCGACGGTGAACAACTGCTGTCGCCCGTATGCGAATTATGCACCGATGGAGGTGTTAACAACAATTGCTGTTGTTGTTGCTGTTGACTGAGTTGCTGTTGTTGGTGGTGCAATGACGAGGAACTGCTACCGTTGCTTTGCTGTTGTTGCTGCTGCTGCTGTTGTTGTTGTGTGGAGGCGGCAACAGCGGCGGCTAATTTATTAATGTGTAGTTGTTGATGTTGCTGTTGCAATTGCAATGCTGCCGTCAACGAATACTGATGATGTTGGCCCCCAGCAAAATGAGATGCCTGATGATGTGGCGACGATGTATGCTGACCAAGACCACTACCAAAGGCCGTGGAAGAACTGGGCGATGATGAGGAGACTGGCGAGTTGGACGATTGATTCAAATGACTGCTGGACAGATGGCCGGCGGATGTATTGGGCGAGAGTAGTGACGATGACGATACGTTATTTGAATGAGCCAAGAGATTATTGGAATTGCTGTTGTTGTTCAGGCCGTTGTTGTGCTGATTGGCGTTGGAGGACGTGGACGTCGATGAGGTGGCAGCGGCAACGGCTAGGGCGGCGGCAACAGCTGCTGATGATGAATTTTGTGATGTTGTAGTTAAATGTGAACTTATAAATGGTTGAAACTGTGGATACTTTGGTAGCATACTATCGAAAACAAATTTTGACATTGCACATAGTTTTATTGGCTATGGAATTCTTTAAAGAATAAGGGGTTAATTTGATCGTAGTGAGTGAGCGAAAGTGAGAGAGAGAGAGAGGAAGAGACAGTGTGTTAAACTTTGGTTTTTAGCTATTTAGGATTCTTACTGGTGGGCGATTGTTAATTTGTTTCAACTGAGTTTTGTTGTGGTTAAATGGTTTTTCAGAGTTCAAAACAGAGTTTTCAGAGTTGCTGTTAAAATTTTGTACTTTTGGATATTGGATTAAATGGATTGCTATGTACTTTGTAAAAATATTTTTTGCATATATTTAACAAATTTAGTTGAAAGTTCTTCTTTTAACAAAAATATTTTGAAAAGAAAACTAAGCTAAGCAACGATATTTTAAAACCTAATCGATGATATTGTTCCTCAAAAGTGCTGAACACCTCACTGCAATTTATTCGGGAACTATTGGCATTCCAAGCTAGTTGCTAAGAAGGTGTAAGCATAGGCTGGAGTTGAGTTCTCTATTGGTATCATTGAACCATGGAATAAAGCAGTTTTAGATAGAAGTCATCCATCATTACGGATGCAGAGTGGTTGCATCATTCAGATCAGAAAGTAAACCAACTTACTAGAGACACTGAAGATGTTCAAAGTTAGTAAATAGTAAAGGTTTGGAGAATTCTAGCAATGTGTTATGTGGTTGCAGAGACACTGATGATGCATTGTACAGTAGTTTTGCAATTTAGGTAATACAGCTTGAAATTAAAATGATTGAAGAAATGTAACAACAACAACGATTTTACTGTTGCTTAAAACAAAGCCATAGATATCAAAACAAATTGTTTTGGCGGTTAAAAAAATTGTCTATTGAAGAGTTTTTTAATAACACAAAGAATTATTTTGGGCCAAATGGTAAATTGGAATTTTTTAAAAGATATTTTGCCTTCATTTTCTTTCTTTTACGGATCAACGACAGTTTTAATGTAAAAATTTGGGGTTAGAGTTTGTTGAAAAATTATTGTATATTAATTTGTTATTAAACCTTTTTCCGGCGGCTCATCAATAAATCGAAATGGAGTAAAAATTTCTTTCCCGGAATAGTTGAATGTTTATGGAAGATGTTTTTTATTTAACATAAGACCTGTGGAGTATAAACTTAAAGACGTTTTCGTTGCTTAGCTTTGTTTTCAAATAAATTTATATTTCTTTAAAGCTTGCCCAAAAGTAAACCACATTTCAAGAAATTATCATAAATAAAATAATAAAAATACGAATAAACAAAAAAGAACGTAACAAAACACTTATATGGTAAAGGATTGGCAAATAAGAAATACGCTTAAAAATAATGAAATTACTAGGCAATAAATTGATTAGAATGATTTTAAGAATATAGTAAATGGCTTTATTTTTCACTTCAAACTTAAGAAATCTAATTCACATTTAAACCACCAATTAAGGAATTTTAAATATAGAAAACCAATTGGGGCTAAAATGTATCTTCTTGTTTCAATACTCACAATTTTTCTTACAAGGATATCTAGTCTAGACGCTTGTAGTAATAGGCGCCATATTTGTTTTATTTGCAAAGAACTATGAATTGTTATCCCCTGAAAAACATCTTTTGTTCATTTTCTTACGTAAGATTTTTTTAAACAACCTAAATTTACTTTTTTAATTTTTAACTTTAGCCGTCGGTATTTCAGTTTGGAAAGATGCATGGTAAATTTTGAAAATTTTAGTTTTGTGAACACTAAGACACCATTATAGAATTACTAATGTATATCAGGTTTGGATTATAGATAATTTTCCCTTAAACCATCCATTAGTGATACCAGTTTAATGATATCTTAATACTCAATACGTTTACACATATAAAAGTATATGTGATACAGCTTGACATAATCAAACAAAAAAAAACTCTAAATAAAACCATTTAATATATATGCATATGATTATTGTATTTTTATCTTTCACTAAAACGAGTTTGGTAAAAATAATAGAAACAATATTTGAAGACAATTTTCACAATGTTATTCTAAGTACCTTTGTATCAAATTTTTTGGCATGCTTTGTTCATTCGTTAATTAATGCCTATTTATAAATAACAAATTCAGTAGAATATTTGACAACAATGTATAATTTGTCATATTGTAATATCTCTGATATCTAAATTGATTAACATTGTAAAAATTATGTTTATATTTTGTAAAGCATCAAACAAAATAACCAAAAATAAAGAAAAAATTTGTTTTCTTAAGTTAATGAGGAAAATTGTTTAATAAATTTCAAAGTGCGAAAAAAGTAAAGTTGTTGTATTATGAATTAATGGTTACAATTATTCTTGCTTGAGATACAGAAAAAAAACGATATTGCTTTTGGAACAAATATTAAGATCCATCTTAATATTTGAAATTCATAAATTTAATTCTGATCACTAGAACGGTAACAAATACCTTGTACACACCAAAGATAGGTTACATATCTAGGGATAAAAAAAGAAAAACAAGTAAGAGCGTGCTAAGTTCGGCCAAAACTTATATACCCTCCACCATGGATTGCATTTGTCGAGTTCTATTCTCTGTATCTCTTTTTAGGCAAACAAAGAGTATTGAATAAGAACTGTTATGCTCTTGGAGCTATATCAAGTTATAGTCCGATTCGAACCATAAATGAATGCTGAACTTCGTAGAAGTCATTGTGTAATATTTCAGTTCATTCGGATAAGAATTGCGCCTTATAGGTGCTCAAGAAGCAAAATCGGGAGATAGGTTTATATGGGAGCTGTATCAAGCTGTTGATCGATTCAGGTCATATTAGACACGTATGTTGAAGGACATGAGAAAAGCCGCTGTACAAAATTTCAGCCAAATTGGATGTAAATTGCGCTCTCTAGAGGCTCAAGAAATCAGGACCCCAGATCGGTTTATATAGCAGCTATATCAGGTTCTGTACCGATTTGCGCCATAGTTAGCACAGTTATTGGAAGTCATAACAAAACACCTCATGCTAAATTTTAGCCAAATCGGAGAATTACGCTCTATTGGCTCAAGAAGTCAAGACCCATTTAGAATCTCAACGGACCTACACTAATAGAAAGATATTGTGCAAAATTTCAAGCTGCTAGCTTTACTCCTTTGAAAGTTAACGTGCTTTCGACAAACAGACGGACGGACGGACATGGCTAGATTGACTTAAAATGACATGATGATCAAGAATATATAAACTTAATCGTGTCTCAGACGCATATCTCGAGTGTTACAAACAGAATGACGAAATTAGTATACCCCATCCTATGGTGGATGGTATAAAAATGTCAGCCTAATCTGAAAGAAATTAGCATTGTGTGTGCTCAAGTATTTGATCAGGGAGATAGGAGGAAGGTGTAATTAGAGAACTAAAATGCTTGTATTCACAGGCGGGGCTAACTTTCTTGCCTTTCTGCCCTCAGAAGAAAAAATATCGAAGAAATTGGATTAGAATAAGTCTTCTGTGAGGCCCTATACAAACCCTACTTACTGATTAAAGTTAGGATCCTAAGACATGTTTCCTTAGTTTGTGTTTCAATGAACAAAAAAAAAAAGCCTTCTGTGCTATCAATAAAACAGATTGATACATTAGTCTTTACGAGACAAAGATATGTCAAAATTTCCAACTAAATGACCCATATTTTGAAATATTGTAAAAGTAAATGACTAACCCAGCAATAGAAACATACACATTTTCCTTATAGTATCCAAACAATAAACTACTTTCGAAGAGCTTGCATAGGAGGGGATAACAACCGCTGAAAATTTTTCTGATGTTCCTGTCAGGATTTGAACACAGGCGTTCAAGCCTGAATACCCGAATCGAAATCCGTCGTAGGCTGACATGCTAACCTCTGCGCAAACGCTGGCCTCAAGAGCTTACTTAATTATAAGCTTAATATCGTAATTTTTAATGACTATAACATTATTAAAATAGGCTGAAGTACAGGCATGGCTAAATCGTCTAAGAATTTTTCAAGGACAAATGTTCTAAGCAAAAGCCGAATGAGAATTATTGAACACCACATGTGAAATGTAGAGAGAAATTCACGAAATTTTCTCTAATAGGTTCAAGTAGTTAAATCAAAATATCTGCTTTTACAGTAATGACTGCTCAATGTCCATTACTCATTAATATGTGAGAAGTTGGCAAATTTGCTATGCATTTTACAGTAAAAACCCCATTTATGTTGTGATTTATCCAGATAATAGCGACATAGAACGTTACAATATAAACTGTAATTTATATTACTTATACTTCTTCGACTATTTTAAGAAGAGAATTTTTTTAAGAACAGAATTCACAGAACAAAAATCCCTGCAAACTTAATTCATCATTTTTGATGGGCGATGAATAAAGCAATATTTTCGAAGACTATTACGCAAATTTTTTTCCGCATGAGTCGCCAAATAATCTTCTAGAATATCACTAGGCAGTCCATTCGAAGACTTTTACAGAAATTTTTCTTCCGTATGAGTTGCGAAATGTTTTTCTAGGATATCGTTTGGCAATCCATTGCGTGTGCTGAAGTTTTAGCAACCCTTCGTGACGCTTCTCTTACAAATCTTCCGTTATAATCGTCTGTTTGAGTCGTGAAACACTCTCCTTAGATGTTTTGAACAATTCAATGCGTGTGCATTTTAGGAACTCTTCGCGACTATTATAACACACATTATTGCGTTCCAATCATCAAGAAGATTTGTTTATAAATCGCCTACATAAACTGTTCGGGGCTATGGAACTCGTATTGTATTATTTTATTCGATATTTTCCACACCAAACTAAATTCTCACTTGATTTTTTTGACTATTAGTACCTATTGGGTTGGCCAAAAAGTGAAGTGATAAAAAACGGTCAAAACGCCCATTGGGCCTTATGGCCGTTTCTAGATTGAAAATAATTAAAAGAGTAGAATATTGCTTTCAGACTTCCTATGCGTTGCGACGACCTTTTTATTGGACTTTGTGTCATCTTTATTATTGGGCTTTATGCCCCAGTACAGGTAGCACAACACCCAATAAATCTTTGGGTGTTATGGCCATTTCTAAAGCGGGCATAATGCCCAAAAAAAATTTGTCCGTTATGTCCGTTGGGCATTGTGACCGGTCACAAGGGTCTGTACGCTCACGTCCTCAAACTCTCTGCCAAATGAAAGAGACACAAGAAATGAACTAAGAAAACGATTCATCTTTTCCTGTAACACGGTATATTTGTATATAAAAAACATTTGGCCGACAAGGGATAACTATGAGCACCACACAGGCTGGAACTTTGAGATCCGACTTGTTTGGTGCCCATCGGGAAGCTTAGCTGAAAGCTACCGGGCGCGCCCACAGGCTGCGGATGGTGGAAAGCTCTGTTTATATGCGGAAAAACCGCAAATGCTGCCGCGAGCAGTCAGCCATTTTCGAGAGGAGAGTCTTAGCTCTTAATTAAATACTGAGTGCCATACTCGAGATGACAAGGCGAGTTATTGGCGCCTTCAAATAACCAATGGCCAACATCAGCGTCTGTTCCCTGGTTAAGGGCGGCTGGAGACGAGCGTCGGATCTTAAAGCCAGCGGCTCGCCACAACCAGGGATACATGTGCAATCCCACACAACCCATGCGGTTGGGGTTTTGGGCCAGTAACCCGCCCCCGGAAGACTATGAGAAATAAGGAAAAGGGAAAACGTTTTGGACTTAAACGAAGTGACTTTTGAAATGTTACACTGTTTCTATTAAAATAGTACTTCCCCAATAAATTGTTTGTCGCAGAGGTTTTCCAAACGTTTTATTTTTTTTCGCGTAGAAGCCGTCGGTAAGCTGTGATTTGACAACCGCACATTTTTAAAAAAAAATTATTTAAAAAAATTTTTTTTTGCTTGATTTTTTATTACTAAATAATACTCTAAGAAAAAAGAAAATTTAAATAAATGTCATTAAGAATTATTTTGCAATTTTTTTAACTTTTAAAATTAATAGAAAAATTATTATTTCTTTAATTATAATGACAAGAGGTTTTTAACAAATCAAAATTGCAAATTGCAAATTTTGCCCATGAACCTTCCACTGAGGAACAGGGGCAAACTTCTCACATATCAATGAGTGCAGTCCGATTTAAGGTAAAGCTCAATGATAAGGGGCCTCCTTTTTATAGCCGAGTCCAAACGGCGTGCCGCAGTGCCTCACCTCTTTGGAGAGAAGTTTTATATGGCATAGTACCTCACAAATGTTGCCAGCATTAGGAGTGGAAAACCACGGCTGAAATTTTTTTTCTGATGGTTTCGCCAGGATTCGAACCCAGGCGTTTAGCTTCATAGGCGGACATGCTAACCTCTGCGCTACGAAGAAGTGGGCTTGTCTGTATAGATTTAACATAGCCCCATAAAAATAGTCTGAAGGCCTTAAAACGCACGATTTAGGCGACCAATTGACCGGTCCCGAAGTTGAAAAAATATTCACCGAACTCGTCTCTCAATAAATTCTTGTAAGGCGTGCTGTGTGGCATGTGGTACCGTCTTGTTGAAACCACATGTCACGCAAGCTCTTGCATTTTGGGCAAAAAAAAGTTGGATATCATCTCACGATAGCGCTCACCATTCACAGTTACCTTACGATTGGCATCATCTTTGAAGAAGTACGGTCCAATGATGCCACTAGCCCATAAACCGCACCAAACTGTGAATTTTTCTGACAAGTTGGATATCATCTCACGGTAGCGCTCACCATTCACAGTTACGTTACTATTCGCATCATCTTTGAAGAAGTACGGTCCAATGATGCCACCAGCACATAAACCGCACCAGACTGTGAAATTTTTTGGATGCATTGGTAGCACTTGCAATGCTTCTGTTCGATCTTCACTCCAAATTCGACAATTCTGCTAATGTACGTACCCATTGAGCCAAAAATTATCTTCATCGTAAAATGGAAGAAGTGCCCGATGAACTTTCTAAACAGAGCATGCATTTTCGTGAACTATCTTAACAGACCACGCATTTTGATAGTAAAATTGAATAATTTGCAAGCGTTGTTCGTTTGTAAGACGATGCATGGTTAAATTATAAATCAAACTGAAGATGTTCGACAGTGAAGAAAACACAAAACGTGCGTGAGCTGTTGTCAAAAAGATAATAGCTAAAAATCACCCTTTTTATAAGCCATATAGCGTTTTGGCAACTTTTGTTGTAAACTATCTCAGTCTTTTATAGACATTTTTTTTTCTTACAATGTCTAAAATTTAATTCATTGACGTTTGATTTACGTTTGCTGATGATCTGATATAAAAATAACGATTAGAATAAATTTTTTTTTTAATTTTTGTTCATTCCCTAGATCAAATTAGATCGACTCTCTCCCCTTCGGGAGAAACAAAAACGTTAATATTTTTATTCTATTTTGTTATAAATCAAAATTTGTATATTTAATCAATTTTCCTACATAGATTGAAAAAAATGATTAAAAATTTTGTTTTTTTTTTATAAAAAAAAGATTTTTAAATTATTTTGTTAAAAGAAATGGATTTATTATACCCTCCACCATAGGATGGGGGTATACTAATTTCGTCATTCTGTTTGTCACACCTCGAAATATGCGTCTGAGACACCATTAAGCATATATATTATTAATCGTCATGTCATTTTAAGTCGATCCGTCCGTCCGTCTGTCTGTCCGTTCGTCTTACCGTCCGTCCATCCGTCTGTCCGTGCGTCTGTCCGTCCGTCTGTCCGTCCGACCGTCTGTCTGTCGAAATCAAGCTAAAGCTAGCCGCTTAAAATTTTTCACAAATACTTTCTATTAGTGTAGGTCGGTTGGGATTGTAAATGGGCCCAATCCATCCATATTTCCATGTTTTGATATAGCTGCCATATAAACCGATCTTGGGTCTTGACTTCTCATCCGACTTGACTGAAATTTTGCACGTAGTGTTTTGGTATCACTTCCAACAATTGTGTTAAGTACGATTCAAATCGGTTCACAATATGATATAGCAGTCATATAAACCGATTAGATCTTGACTTCTTCACCCCATAGAGCGCGCACTAATCGTCCGATTCGATTGAAATTTTGCATGAGGTGTTTTATTATGACTTCCAATAACTGTGCCTAGTATGACGTAAATCGGTATAGAACCTGATATAGCTGCCATATACACCGATCTTGGGTCTTGACTTCTTGAGCCTCTAGATGGCACAATTCTCATCCGATTTGACTGAAATTTTGCACGTAGTGTTTTGCTATCAATTCCTACAACTGTGCTTAGTATGATTCAAATCGGTTCGCAAACTGGTATAACTGTCATATAAACCGATCTTGGACCTTGACTTCTTGAGCCTCTAGAGGGCGCAATTCTTATCCGCTTTGGCTGAAATTTTGCATGAGGAGTTTCGTTATGACTTCCAAAACTGTGCTAAGTATAGCGCAAATCGGTACATAACCTGATATAGCTGCCATATAAACCGATCTGGGATCTTGACTTCTTGGCCTCTAGAGGGCGCAATTCTTATCCGTTTTGACTGAAATTTTGTACAACGGCTTCTCTCATGACCTTCAACTTACGTGTCTAATATGGTCTGAAACGATCAATGGTTTGATACAGCTACCATATGAACCGATCTCCCGATTTTGCTTCTTGAGCCCCTACAAGGCGCAATTCTTATCCGAATGGACTGAAATATTACACAATAACTTTTATCACCGTAGCGCAGAAGTTAGCATGTCCGCTTATGACGCTGAACGCCTGGGTTCGAATTCTGGCGAGACCATCAGAAAAAAATTTTCTGCAATGGTTTTCCCCTCCTAATGCTGGCAACATTTGTGAGTTACTATGCCATGTAAAACTTCTCTCCAAAGAGGTGTCGCACTGCGGCGCGCCGTTCGGACTCGGCTATAAAAAGGAGGCCCCTTATCATTGAGCTTAAACTAGAATCGGACTGCACTCATTGATGTGTGAGAAGTTTGCCCCTGTTCCTTAGTGCAATATTCATGGGGAAAATTTGCAAAACTTTTACATTGTTCAGCATTCATTTATAATACAAATCGGACTATAACTTGATATAGCTTCAAGAGCATAACAGTTCTTGTTCTATATTCTTTGTTTGCCTAAAAAGAGATACCGCGCATAGAACTCGACAAATGCGATCCATGTTGGAGGATATATAAGATTCGGCCCGGCCGAACTTAGCACGCCCTTACTTGTTTTATTGTTCATTCCCTATGTTAAATTAGCTCGACTTTCTTCCCTTTGGGAGAAACAAAACCGTTAATATTTTTATTTTTTTTTTTTTTTGTTATAAAACAAAATTTTGTATATTGCATTAATTTTTCTACATAGCTTGAAAATAAAAAAGTTATTAAAAATTTTGTTTTTTTAATAATTTAATAAATGTAATAAAAAAAGTATTTTTTTTTTTATTTATCATTTTTGTTCACCGAAAATTAAAAAGTTGCTATCCTAAAAAGAAGCTATTATGTCTTGCTTAGTTAAAAATTTTATGAAATCTAAAATGAAAAAATTTGCACCATTTTTGTCTTCTTGGTTATTTTGTTTAATGCTTTCATTAAAAAATAAATAATGATTAATAATTAAAACTTAATTATAAATAAAAATTAAAAACCTAAAATTTAACTTAAACTAAAAGAAAATCGAAAAAGGTTTACCTTGCGGCTTGTGGGTGTTAGATGGTGTTGCTCAAATGAGGTGTAGACAACATAAAACAAACACAACAAAATTTGTTAAATTTTTTCCGTTGAAGGCAAAACTCACTTTAGAAAAGATTTCTTTAGCACAGGTAACAAAAAAAAAAAAAAAACAACACAGGTGCAGCAGAGTTTTTTCGCAAAAATATTTTCTATAGAAATCTCATAAAAAATGCCGTCGCTGTTTAGTTTTCAGAAAGCATTCTTTTTTTCTTGATTATTCAATTTAGCGTCGGCTTTTTTGTGTTTTTTTTCGATTTTTTTATGTTTAACAAATTTGACACTTTTCCGCTGGTTGGTTTTATTTTTTGTTTTATTGATTTTTAACTATTCTTTGGGCTGCTAAGGATGTAGAATGGTGAGGTTGGTTAATGCACCAGAATGTTTGTTGTTGTTTCAGTTAACGGTGTCTTCGTTGGTGGCTGCGTTTTAATTGTGGGTGTTTGTTTGTTGTTACTGTCACACACACACACACACATATACGGCGCGTATATTTAAAAGGTCGTAAAATATGTTTGAAAAGCAATAAAAAAAAATTTTATTATTTTTTGTTTTGATTTTTGTGGTATGTAAAAACTATCACTTTTTCCTAAAATCTTAGAAAATACCGCCGCTTTAGGTTTTTGTATGGGAGGGGAATTTTATGATTTTTATGGGTTTCTAATGCCTGTCAACAGTTTTAACACTTGTTTGGTTTGCGAATTTTTTCTCTACTTGACTTTGGTGTTTCTTTGCTTAATTTTCAATTAATTTCACTTTTTTTGTATGCTTATTTTGGTGTTGTTGTTTGTTTTATTTTTATTATTATGATCATTATTTTTTGATACACACTTCTACACATTGCATCAGAGCGAGCGAGTGAGCGAGCGAACGAGCGGCTAAGTGAGTGAGTGAGCGAGCAATTGTACGCGTTGCAAGAAATTATGATTTCTCTTTGCTATTTTTTATTATTTGAATTTTTTTGTATTTTTATATTTTTAATAGCCCAGGCAATGGCAATTGTTGTGTGTTGTGTTGATTTGATGACTTTGACTATATAACTAACAAAATGTATAAAATGATTTGGATGGTTATAGCGGACGACAATGGCAGCGCATTTGGAGTCAGAGCGGGGCAGCAGAGAGCAGCACTACACCATGGGCTTGGGCTGGCTAGGGATGCTGCTGCATTTGTGCCTTGCCTTGTTGTTGTTGCTGCGTTGGAGTGTGTTGTGAGCTCTATGGGTAATGGGGGGGGGGGGGGGTTTGTCTCTATGGCTGGTGTTTTTGGAGAAGACTTAACGGACGGACGCTTGTAGCCCTGATGGTGGTCTGTCTCTATGTTGACAATAATCAAGTGCTGCAATACTTAAAAGACAATAAGACTATGGTTTTTGGCTTAACACTTTATATTTTGGGGTTTATTGGCATAGAATCTTTTTATTTGAAGATTTCTCGATTTTGTTTTGTTTTGTTTTGTTTTTTTGTAATTGTTTTTCAGTTCACTTATTTTTCTAGTTTTTCTTTTGATAGTTTTGATTCATTTACCGACTGACTGTGTTGGTTATTATTCACACAATTTAATTTTTACTAGCAGAGCACACGGTTTATGGCGTTGTCGTTCGTTGTTGATGTTGTTGTTGCTGTTGCTGGTTATATGGTTGCTGTATATCGGTTTCGGTTATTGCTGGGGTTTTCTGGGTTTTTAGTGTGTTGGCGCAAAAACACTCCGCAGACAGTTGTGCGCTCTACGATAATAAATATTATAATAAAACGAAATTTTTAAAAGAGTATAAAATTCGTGTAATTGGTAATATCTGCAGCTATAGCTTCTACATAAACGAACAAATAAAACGAGTATTTGGATGTTGGATGGCAAACGGAATGGCAGCCGAAAGCAGCGCTGTGAGCTTGTCGTAGCAACGGCAACAGCACCAGCAGCAGACAGCCAGCCTACTTGGTTTTGTATAATTTGATGTTACGTTAACGTAGCGCCAATGTGTGTTGGCTGCTGCTGTTGTTTTTGGGGAGCTCTTGTCTCTCACGCGCCACTACTCTCTTTCATAGAGGGCATATGCTGCTCTAGTGGCGGCTACTTGCTTGCTATTTTGCGGTTTGGAAAGCCCAATAGCTTTTTTACCGCCTCTCCCTCTGATTCTTCTTCTTCTTCTGCCAATGGCTTGCTCTCTCTTTGAATATAAGTTCTCAGCTGTTTTTTGAATTTTTCCTTCCCGTAATTGAGTATAAAAATTCTTGACTATTTTCTTTGCTGCAAGCAGTTAGATGAGTTAAAAAAAGTGATACTGTCCTTAAAAAAGACAATGTTTTCCAAAAGCCCGCTTTTTCACCTAAAAAAATATAAATTTTTTGCACGTGATTTTTGTTTTTGTTTAGTTCCATACGCTTTGCTCCATAAAATGCGCGGCTGTCGTTTAATTGTTTGTTTTCACAAAATTTAATTACTCCTTGGGTTTTATGATTAATTAATTGTAAAACCATAAAAATTATGCTGTGTGTGTGTTTTTTGATAGAACAACCGTTTGTGAGACCTGCGTTTATGACTCTGAGGCCCTTAACTCGCACCAATATTCATTCCATCATTCATTGCTCAAATCCCACCAAGAACCATAGATGCACACACACACACACGCGCGCACAACTCACACGCAGTCACTGCCTTGCAAAGAAAACACAAACGCCAGCAAACATGTTACCCTTGCTTTTGCCCCTCCAAAAAAAAGGCAAAAAAAACACAACAACGTCTCAGCGGGCAGAGACTGCAGCGGCAACAGCAATGGCAATAAGAATACAGCAACAAACATAATTCTTCTTGTGGGCTTCATTCACAGCATACAGCAGTGTATTCAGTTACTCTCATTTACTCTTCTAGCGAAGAGGCCAAAATGCATGATCTTTATTTCTCTCTCTTACTATTTGCTCTGGTTGGGGAGTCAGTCAGTCATGATGGCAGCATTTGCTTGCTTGCGTGTGCACAAAAGCCGCACACAAAGACTTTCCCATGTAGTGGTAAACGTAATGGCTGCTGCTTTGTTTCCTGTATGACTTTCATTGTTGTTGCTGCTTTCCTTCCTCTGGCTCCGCAGCAGGCTGCTAAGATAAGTTCTTGTTTTTTTTCTTTCGCTGCTTAGTGTGTTGTTTTTATTCTTAAACACATTCAAAGTAAGAGTGATTTTTATGGTAGATATTCTCTCTCTGAGAGCCATTTAGCACTCAATTGAGTTGATTTATTTTGTGTTTTATGAGCAATTTCGTCGTTCGTAGCTTTGGCATAGCAAGAAAAAATAACAACAATTTCAATGTGTGTTATAACAAATATTCGTTTTGTTTGTTGTTCATTAAAAAAAAAAATATATATATAACAAAACAAATATATGAGACTAGAGATTAGAAACATTAAACTATTTTGTTTAGCCTCAATAATTCATATTTGATGATTTCCCCACTTTTCATTAAAAAAATTAAAATTCACTCAATGGTCCTTGCACTTTTCTCCAATTTTTTTTGTTGAGTAACGAAAATCATTCATTCGTTCTTTCTTTTTGGTTGGCCTTTATTGGAGTTCTTTGCCCTTGCTGGCTTTTGTTAAGTGTTTGCTGGTGATGCCGCAGAGATAGTTAGAAAGAGAGAGGGAGGGAGAGTGTTTGGATTTTTATTCATCGTTTTTAGTGATTTGATACTATTTATCATTGTTAGATTTTTCTTGAGATTGTTTTCAAGTTTTATTCCAATATTTGTGGAAATAAATGTCAGGTCTTTTTCTGGTTTGTTTGTCGATAAGCTGGAAATTCAAGGGCTGTTTTATATGAGCAGTGGTTTTTATGTTATGAGACAAGCTTAACATGGGGTTTGTATGGTTTTGGAATGGATTTTTAAAAAGTGCATTCTGTCTATCCGTAAATGGACATTTAAGAAATTTAATAAAGTTTTAATATTTTTTAACAATTCCTTTAAGATTTCACTTTCTACTTCAATGTTTTTCGAACTAAAATTAGCAAATTAAAACATCTCGCCTATTTTTATTAAAGAAAAATGGTCTTGTTTTGTTCTGGGCCACAGTTTGTATAACTCTCTCATAATTGAGCTCAGCTCATAAGCACTGAAGTAACCGAGTAGGTCCTGTCTTTGTCAAGGCTTCGATTTCCAAAACAGGCTTTCACCTGCCGCTATAACACATTCGATTGAGAATTGTTAACGTAATTCAATTGAAGACTGCCGCAATTGCCTAACCTAACGTAATTCAGATTACATGAAAACACTAGTTGCGATCAGCCACGGGATCACCAAGAACACCACACAGGTTCGAACTTTGAGCTCCGTATATGTAGTGTTCCCCGTTGTCATGAGAATCTCTGCTGAGAACTACCAGGCGCGTCCACAGTTGCTTCAATTGAAGTCACGGACAATCAGCGGTGCCAGTGAAAGATGTGACCCCACTGATTCTTACTTAGAGTGCCTGCGGTACGGGAAATAACCAGGAGAGATACTGGCGATCGCTCCCATGGACCAAATCAAGCTTGTTCAGCTATTAGAGCTTGGGCAGGATTGGAAAACAGTCAGTCATATTTTACCGAACACATATATCATAAACAAATCGAAAAGGGAATAGATGAGGTGTTAAGCAGATGATACGGTACTAGATGATCCGGTAATACACTCAAGGGTACTCAAAATTCTCTTCCCTAAGGGAAAGGGTATTCAAACCACCCTTCACTAAGAGAAAGGGCACTCAAACTACCAATCGTCAAGGGAAAGGGTACTAAAACTACCCTTTCCCATGGAAAAGAGTACTCAAACTCTTCTTCCCAAAGGAAAAGGGTACTCAAACTATCGTTCCCCAAGGGAAAGGGCACTCTAACTAAATTTCCCCAAGGAGAAGGGTACTCCAACCAATTTTCCCCAAGGAAAGGGTTACTCAAACTACCCTTCACTTAGGGATAAGTTACTCAAACTAACTTTCCCTAAGGGAAAGTTAACAAAAACTTCCTTTCACCATTCCCCAAGGGCAAGGGTACAAAAACTAACCTCCCGAAGAGAAAGGGTACTTAACCTAACGTTCCCCAAGGGAAAGGTTACTAAACCATCACTTCCCCACAGGAAACGGTACTAAAACTACCCTTCCCCAAGGAAAGGGTACTACAACTACCCTTCTCGAGGGAAAAGGTACTAAATTTATCCTTTCCCAAGGGAAAGGGTACTTAATCTAAAGTTCCCCAAGGGAAAGGATACTAAAACTACCCTTCCCCACAGGAAGGGTACTAAAACTACCCTTCCCCAAAGGAAAGGGTATTACTACTACCCTTCCCAAGGGAAAAGGTACTAAAATTAACCTTCCCCCAGGGAAAGGGTACCAAAACTACCCTTCCCCAATGGTAGGGGTACTAAAATTACCCTTCCCCAAGGGACATGGTACTATAATTACCCTTCCCCAGTGAAAAGGCTGTAAAAATTATCCTTCCCCCAAGGGAAAGGTTATTCCAACTAACTTCCCCAAGGGAAAGGGTACTAAAACTTCCCTTCCCCAAGGGAAAGGGTACTAAAACTACCCTTCTCCAAGGAAAAGGGTACTAAAACTACCCTTCCACAAGGGAAAGGGTACTAAAACTACCCTTCCCCAAGGGAGAGGGTACTAAAACTACTCTAATGGAAAAGGTATTCAAACAACCCTTCCCTAAGGGAAACGGCACTTCAAATACCTTTCCCCAAGTAAAAGGGTACTCCATCTAATTTTTCCCAAGGGAAAGGGTACTAATATTACCCTTCCCTGAGGGAAAAGTTACGAAAACTACCCTTCCCCAAGGCAAAGGGTACTAAGACTACTCTTCCCCAAGGGAAAGGGTACGAGGGTAAGCTTTCATATTTCGGGATTGGACAACCCTTGTTTTGCAATCCGCGAACTGACAGCTCTATCGTAAAGCTTGATCCATCAAGGACCAGCGTTTATCGATGGTATGGTGAATTTAACCGAGGGCGTAGTTCACTCCACGACTAATTTCGTGAAGGTCGTCTTAAATCAGTTGTTGTTCCAACAACTATTGATGCTGTGCGCCAACTGATATTGTCATGTGACCTATCGTCAGATTGATAC
The DNA here is from genome assembly GCF_963082655.1 of Stomoxys calcitrans. Taxonomy (NCBI): domain Eukaryota; kingdom Metazoa; phylum Arthropoda; class Insecta; order Diptera; family Muscidae; genus Stomoxys; species Stomoxys calcitrans. Next base: position 120,460,777 of record NC_081553.1, read on the forward strand.
AACCTTCGGCATTAGTGGGACCAGCATACATTCAATATTGCATGAATATTTGACCGTCAAAAAAATTTGTTTCCGGTGGATCCCACACAATTTGTCAATCGCTCAAAAACAGGCTCGTGTAGATTTATCGAAAGAAATGCTCCAAAAATACAAAACAACTACATTTTTGAGCACTCAAACCATCGATTTGATGAGTCATCTGCAGCATAGTCCTGACTCTTTTCCAGGGGAAAGGGTACTCAAACTACCTTTCCGCAGGGAAAAGGAACTCAAACTACAACCGACGAACCCCCCCCCCCCCCAAGGGAAGAGTACTCAAACTACCCTTCCCCAGAGGAAAGGGTACTAACCTACCCTTCCCCAAGGGAAAGGGAAATAAAGCTGTCTTTTCCCAAGGAAAAGTGTACTAAAATTTCCCTTTCCAAATGAAACGGTACTAAAATTACCCTTCACCAAGGGAGGGGGTACTTAACCTACTGTCCCCAAGGGAAAGGGTACTCAAACTACCCTTCCCCAGGGGAAAGGGTACTAACCTACCCTTCCCCAAGGGAAAGGGAAATAAAGCTGTCTTTTCCCTAGGAAAAGTGTACTAAAACTTCACTTTCCAAATGAAATTGTACTAAAATTACCCTTCACCAATGGAGAGGGTACTATACCTACCGCTCTCCAAGTGAAAGGGTACTAAAACTACCTTACCCTTAGAGAAAGGGTTCCCCAAGGGATGTGGTGCGCTTTAGTCAACTTTTTCAAAACATCGAAAACATATTTTGCGCGGTAGCGACTTCGGCCGGAAAGCTCACTGGAAGAAAACCTTGTTAAAAGTGTTACTGCTTGAACAATGAATTGATGAGCTACCGTTGGTATGTACTTTTCTGCTTCTAGGGGCTTTGCACAAAGTAAATTTTCTTTAAAAATCTGGAAAATAAAGATATCTTTTGGCAAACCATAATATGTATTGGGTTGCCCAAAAAGTAATTGCGGATTTTTTAAAAGAAAGTAAATGCATTTTTAATAAAACTTAGAATGAACTTTGATCAAATATACTTTTTTTACACTTTTTTTCTAAAACAAGCTAAAAGTAACAGCTGATAACTGACAGAAGAAAGAATGCAATTACAGAGTCACAAGCTGTGAAAAAATTTGTCAACGCCGACTATATGAAAAATAAGCAATTACTTTTTGGGCAACCAATACTTTCCAAACAATTTCTAAAACATCGAATAACACTTACTTACCAACCTAAAGAAAATCACTTAAATGCAAAAACATGCACTATAAACAGATTTATTGAGTAATATTGCGATTAGTTTTATTTCTTATTAAAGGTATATAAATCTGGTGGCAAACATACATACACTCGAGTTTAATGGAAGCATATAGGAGGAGAGAAACATCAATTATTTGATCCTACTAAAATTTACAATGATTACATTCTTATCATTTATGAAGGCACATTATTTAATGGCCGCAGGACAATGGCTCTTAATGGGGGTTAGCGTCGTAAAAAACGACAACCTGCACTTTATGGCGAGAGCAGTGCGTGCATCCAACAACAACCACCATTCATTATAGATCGATCCATAACATTCTCCTCATTGAGCGGCAGCCAAACATTGGGTGCATTTAATGGTCTCTTATTTAAAATTAATTGCTCATAAATAACAAATTAAACACTTTGCCACACTTTGGTTTATTACCCAACAGTCAGACAGGCAGCCAGCCGGTGGATGTATTGTGGTTAAACGCCAGAGTAGATTTAATATTTAACACCTTTCCGCTTTGATTTTCCACCAAAAAAGCAGTCCCACCGACCGAGAAGAGCGAGCGACCGGCCGTTCGACTGACTCGAGGAGGGACGTGTACATGAAGTTAGCAAAGCAGCAAAGCCCACTTGTTACTTACGGAAGTTTTATTTACTTTTATGGATTTATGACCATGCCAGAACGTATGTTAAAATTCACATTCACACACACACACAGCCATATGCACACTGTAGTTGCTGTTGTTGTCGTCATCATCATTGTGCGTTTGCTGCTGTTTTACATAGTTCACGACTTTATTTGCCTGCGGGAGAGAGAAGTAAAAACGGGAGAGAAAAATCAAATACAAGACAATGCCAAATCAGAGTCAACTGAGCAACAACAATATCATCATCAAGAAACAATTTAATAAGCAAAAATAAACAAACAAATCATAAAAAAACTGTTTCACACAAACATAAATTTTTTTACAACCTTTGGTCTCAAATTGACAAAATAATCATAAAAACAACAAAACTGTGTTACAACAACAACAACACTATCACTACTGCCGCTACCAACGTCATCAAGATCATATGGTAAAATAATGAAACGGTAAGTAAGTTGGGTACCAATATCGGCAAACGAGGTCCATATGGTAAGGTCGGGAAAAAGAATTAACAGCCTAACCATTCATTGCTATTCGATTGGACGGCGCTCGTGTTTCAAAATCAGCTGATATTATAGTGGGAAATAGCCTATTGTATGGTGATTTGAATGAAGCATTGAAAATAATGCCTTTCGTTCCGGTGAACATAGTACTTCGGTAGTTATACAGCCTGCATGCTTTGGGCCTCTTATTTTCTTAAAGCATCTGTGCTAATATCGGACAGTTGGTGTTTGTTCTCGGAAGCGGCAATGTTTTCTCTATTTTTACCCTTCAAACTTTTTGATCGCCAAACAATCTTTCGCGAATCTTGTATAAGAAGGTTACGATAGTGGACGAGCTCGTCTAAGAATCGCTGACGATTCCCCCGTCGTGAGGAGTTGTGTCAACAAATGTTTTGGAATATTTATTAAATATTGCTCTAAAAGGTTTGCGCGCTATTCGCTTAGAAGGTCTAAAATCGCCTATCAATATAAGTTGTTCATCAAAAACTTTACATCTTCGAAAAACTCAACAAAAGTAAGACCGTGCTAAGTTCGGCCGGGCCGAATCTTATATACCCTCCACCATGGATTGCATTTGTCAAGTTCTATGCACGGTATCTCTTTTTAGGCAAACAGAGAATATTGAATAAGAACTGTTATGTTATTGGAGCTATATAAAGTCCGATTCGGACCATTAATGAATGCTGAACATTGTAGAAGTCATTGTGTAATATTTCAGTTCATTCGGATAAGAATTGAGCCTTGCAGGGGCTCAAGAAGCAAAATCGGGAGATAGGTTTATTTGGCAGCTGTATCAAGCTAATGATCGATTACCATATTAGACACGTATGTTGAAGGCCATGAGAGAAGCCGTTGTACAAAATTTAAGCCAAATCGGATGAGAAATGCGCCCTCTAGAGGCTCAAGAAGTCAAGATCCCAGATCGGTTTATATGACAGCTATACCAGATTATGAACCGATTTGAATCATACTTAGCACAGTTGTTGGAAGTGATACCAAAACACTACGTGCAAAATTTCAGTTAAATAGGACGAGAATCGCCCCCTATGAGGCTCAAAAAGAAGACAAGACCCAAGATCGGTTTATATGGCAGCTAAATCAAAACATGGACCGATTTAAACCATACTTAGCGTAGTTGTTCGAAGTGATATCAAAACACTACATGCAAAATTTCAGTCAAATCGAATGAGAATTGCGCCCTCTAGAAGCTCAAGAAGTCAAGACCCAAGATCGGTTTATATGGCAGCTATATCACAACATTAACCGATTTGGCCCATTTACTATCCCAACCGACCTACACTAATAAAAAGTATTTGCGCAAAATTTCAAGCGGCTAGCTTTACTCCTTACACGGACGGACATGGATAGATCGACTTAAAATGACATAACGATCAAGAAAATATATGCTTTATAGGGTCTCAGACATATATTTTGAGGTATTACAAATAGAATGACGAAATTAGTATACCCCCATCCTATGATGGAGGGAATAAAAATGTTTGTATTACTCGTCATATAAGTACTAATCGTCACATAAGCAAAGTGGGAGTTCTGTTTGGTGTTGTGGAAGTTTTCCACTCAAAACAAAATATCGAATAACATAATTCAATACAACTCCAAAACGCACCAGGCTTGAAAGTCCAATGATATCGTAGAAGAGTGTTTCACAAGTCATACGGACGATTATAACGCAATGTGTAGTAAGAGAAACGTAACGAAGAGTTGCTAAAACTTGCGCAAACGCTATGGATTGCCCAATGATATCGCAGAAGAGTGTTTCGCGACTCATACGGAAGAACAATTGCGTAAAAATTTTCCAGGAGATTGATTTATTCATCGCGGGGACGAACGGGGAAACTTTCTGCGAAAGTAGATAATAATTGTGCCCTGTAGCGGCTCAAAAGTCCAAATCCGAGATCGGTTTGTATGGCAGATACAATATATCAAAACATGAACCGATATAGCCCATTTACAATCCCAACTGACCTACCCATAAAGGAAGTACCCATACACGCTTCTGGTCCGTGCCGGGATTGAAAAGAACCCCGGACCCTGGTTCTGTTCGGTTTGCCAGAACCGCCTTCATCATCGGTCGGTGTCGGTGAGGTGTAACCGGTGCATGGAGTGGGTACATTTCCGAGCTTGCTCGCAAGGTGCTGTGCGAACATAGCCATGGGTCACAAGCGTCATCGTCGTCGCCTTCTGCGTCCTCGTCGTCGGACTATGTGACCCCCCCTGACCACTCCTGTACGGACATCATCCCAGCCCAAATATTGCCAGTGCCGGGAAGTGTATCGTTTTTGCAGCGAAACTGCAACGGACTCCGTGGCAAGATTGATGAGAATGTGGATTTCATGAGTCGGAAGAGCATATTGGTCGCAGCGATCCAGGTGACAAAGCTGACCAACACCTGCAGTTTGCACAGTTGTCACGGATACAATGTGCTACGTAAGGATCGCGCAATATAGACCCATCTCGCCTGCGCATGGCGCTAGTGACCCCTACATGGAGTGCATGGGGATAGCAGTCAGGTCCGGTACAGCCGAAATAGAGCTATACAACGTGTACATACCGCCGGTTGGTAACTGTGTACCGATTAATGGCCAAGCTTACGACCCCGACATAAGTGGGTTACTATCTGGCCATAATCGTCTGGTTCTAGGGGACTTTAATGCGCATCACACTTAATGGCATTCTCCCCTAGGTAACGACCAGCGTGGCATAGCTTTTGCAGAGCAGATTGAAAGCTCCACGTTTTGCATGAGTATGCCCCCACTAGGATTACGAGTACGTGCATCAGCTCGCCTGACATCTCCTGATCTTCTGAGTAACGTATCCTGGCAAGCCCTCATCTCTTTGGGGTCAGACCACCTCCCACTAATTCTCACCATCGACCGACCACCCCCCCGCCGGTTGGGCTGGCTTCAGAGAGTATACCAATCGCCGCTTCAGTGAACTGCCACCCTCACGGATGAGCTAGTGGCTAAGAGGAAATTTCGAGACATCATTAACGCAGCAGCCGCTAGCTTTATACCAGCCGGTCGAGTACCCCAAGTGCGGACCAATTTCCCGGCGCAAGCAGTGGTACTTGCAGACGAGCGTGATGGATTCGTGGTATGGACCCCACTAACTCCAGAATCAGCGAGCTGCGGAATTTGTGGCTGGAACACTTGGAGCAATGTAACTTAGGCACCGTAGGCAAGATGTGGTCTAGTGTTAAGTCACTCTCGAACCCCGGTAGACGGGATGACAGGACCTCAGTCACTTTTGGCGAAATAACCGTGACTGATCCGAAGAGATGCGCCAGGTTGTTCAACCGTCAATATATTGTGCATCCCGAGAGAGACAAGGCAAGGAGGAGAGCCATTCGCCGTATTCGTGGTTTCCGAGACGATGAACAGCCATCACAGTTTACCGTGGGCGAAGTTACGAATGTCATCTGTGGCTCCAAACCATCTAAGGTGTTGGGCCCCGATGGAGTCTGTACATTGATGTTGAAGAATCTGGATTCACCTGGAGTTGAGTACCTTACTACTGTCCTCAACCTGTCTTTGAACACTCTCATAGTTCCCGATGTCTGGAAGGGAACCCAAATAAGAGGAAGTCGACCGGGGAGAGCGTTCTCTCACCAGTGGCAAAGACGCTTGAGGCATTACTCCTCCCGAGCCTCGTAGGAGAATTTCCATTCGCCGAGCATCAACAAGTTGGTTCATGTCTGGTATAGTGTCGCCACCTAAGTGCCGATATCTGTTGAACGCGAAAGCCGGGCAATGACAAAGGAAATGCTCCAACGTCTCATCATCTTTCCCGCATGCCCTACACAAACTGTCACTTGCCGCACCGATTTAACATAAGTGAGCTCATTGTCCTGTGTACCGCCATGATACCAATAGATATACTAACCTCCTTCTTACTTCCTTTCAGTAATAGCTTCGTCTTTTCACGATCTGAATTTCTCCATAGGATTTTCGCCGTCCTACCGACCGTTTCGCTGTTCCACAGGGTTACATGCGTATTCGTCGCCCGCGCCCTTAACTCGGACTGCGTCGACCCGAAAGGCTGCGCGTTAACCAAGTTCAATGATGTCAGTTCTCTGGCCTTCACCCTCAAATCGTCTGCCCTTTCATTTCCCCTTTCTCCGTTATGGTCTGCCAACCAATCGATGCGGATTTTGCCATCCTCAGAGAAGGCGTTAATCTCCTTCTAACAATGCAAGACTGTTCGTAACAATGCAAGACTCCTTCTAACAATCCAAGACAGTCCCTGGGCCCACTCTGTCCTCTAGCTTTGAACCATCCGTGTAACTTGATCTTCCAAATGGCAATACTAGGGTTCCGTCAATCCAAGACTGTGCCGCTGGCAGCAATGCCTCGCACTCGACCTCGCACTCAGGTTCAATATTAACTGCTGCTGTTAAATTGGGGCCGCCGTAGCGCAGAGGTTGGCGTATCCGCCCATGACGCTGCACGCTTGGGTTCAAATCCTGGCGAGAACATCTGAAACAATTTTCAGCGGTGGTTATCCCCTCCTAATGAAGGTGACATATATGAGGTACATTGCCATGTAAAAACTTCTTTCCAAAGAGGTGTCGCACTTCGGCACGCCTTTCGGACTCGGCTATAAAAAGGAGGCCCCTTGTCATTGAGCTTAAACTTGAATCGGACAACACTCATTGATATGTGAGAAGGTTATCCCAATTCCTTAATGGAATATTCATGGGCAAATTTGCAGTTTTGCTGCTGTTAAATCAATGACAAGTGGGTCTGAATGACTGGCTTGCCAAAGAGAGACACCTTTGTAGCCGAGTTTTACAATTGCTGCGGTTTATTTTAGTACTTGACACTCAATTGTGACTTAAATTTTTTAATTTCGAGGTTGGCTACTACTTGATATTCAGAACTTTCCGACAGAAGAAGATAATCATTAAGACTGCACTTTGCAAGAAGGCGGGCTCTGTTTCCCCTGTACCCCGCACTCTTGAATAGTTTAAATTCACGAATTTTCAGTCCGCAAAGCACTCCTCTGCGCACCATTAGTTCTTGGACAAGAAAAATGTGAAATCCTTCTGCCATTAGAAGACCTTTTAGTGCCACGGAACCGACTTTACATCGGTAGAGATTTATTTGCAGAAACGTTGGGCACATCGTCTGATTCCAAAGACTCGTTTGACCTTATCATGATAAGTCATCTGGATATTAGACACTTGGTTATGGATGATTTCCCATTAGATGTTTCCCCTGCGGCTGGTGTCGAAGTACTTTCTTAGTTAACTTCTTCTCCGCTGACGAACTCTTTGGGGCGACACACACAGGATCGAGGCTTCGCAATTTTTTGTTTCCTGGAATCCGTTAAGCCTTCTTTAGATAAGTCTTCAGCATGCTTGGTTTTTTGGATAATGAAATATTTTCCAATAATTTGTTACCAGCCCTCGTACAGAAAATGCCAAAAACATAAGGTAAGTATCATTAAAAATAATTATCGTTATATCCTTAAGGCATTCAATTACAACAAATAAATGCATGTAAAATTGACTAAGAATCCTTACTCCAGTTACCCATTGAAGAAATTCATCACATTCATCTGTCTCCCACCATTTGGTCGACTCGTCTGTCCGTCCGTCTGTCAATCTGTTTATTTATTTAGCTGGCTACAAGTTAACGAACAAAACAAACGAAATGAATTGTAGCAGTAATTTTATTACCGTCTAAAGTGTGTGTGTGTGTGTGTGTGTGAGTGAATTTCAGTCGAGGTGGGCATAAACGAATGGATGCAACAATGCCGCTATAGGGGCCATTGTTGACTACTGCCGATTGGGTCATGTGCAATGCAACATGTTTTTGAGGCAACAAGGCGGGTGTTCGAACGTCACTGGTTCTATGGGTACTCTGGTTATGTGAACAGATCATAAAATCTACAATAAAATACAATATTTTTGAGGTCACCAGTGTCAGGGTTACAAATTTTTTACGACTTTTTTTAATGTCGTATTTGCCTGCCGGTTGCTTCTCTTTTCGCCTCGTCTTGTCGACACTTTGATTGTGTCATTTATATTTAATTTTTATGCCATTCAAATAATAGTTTGCTCTCGAGAGTATCTATCTTGTCAACATTTAGAACCCATAAAAATACGCACACACACACACACACACACACTCAGAGACTTATCATTATCATCATCCACTTACCCAGATTTATAATCACAAACGTAACACATTCCGAGCCCACAAAAAGCCATCAAACGGAAGAAGTCGTAAAAATTTCCCAGCTCTGTTGCACGGTAACCGGCGCAGCTGATGCAAGTCCCTCGGTACGCCCGTCATCAACGCCACCATGTCTGTACCGGGGGGCTGTGATGAAGGTTGCGCTCGCTCTCGCTTTCTGGTGATTATTTCATAAACACCCGAATTGAAATTGGCTTCTGTTTAGAAAATCATAAAACGAAAGTTCCATAAAAATTCGTTTTTGTTTAAAGACCGTATAAATAGTGAAGGGAAGACCAACACAACAAACAATTACACCAAACCAAATTAACAATGGATTTTTATGTACATGGAATATAAGTGTATTAAAGAACGATGATGACGATGATGATGATGATTGTGACGACGATCACTACTACGTCGCCTGGTGATGATTTTACGACTCTGATTGAATTGGTAAAACAAGGTGTCTTAATTGTCATCACAGGGTCGTGTTTTATGACCATGGGAAAAGTTGAGTTGTGGAATGCACCTTGGCCATATGGATGATGCAAAGAATTAATGCGAATAGTTATGAAAAAAAAATTGGTTTGGAACAATAGAGAACAAATATTTAATACACTTAAATTATATTCCTTTGAAGTCACCATTGTTCTAGTATTTCTAGAGAAAATCAAAGAAATCATTCAAAATTTTATGAAAATTAAACCTCAGCGAACTCAGGTGCTGAAATCAGAGATCTGGAGCGGGAACCATTTTTTCGCTCTGGCAAACATTTTTCCACTCCGCTGCACGATCCACTCCGGCAATTTTAAAAACATCCAACCTCACTTCTTAAGCATATACCGGAAGCAATTCTAAATGTAAAACAAGTAAAAAGGCGTTAAGTTCGGCCGGGCTGAACTTTAGATACCCACCACCTCGGGTATATATGTAAACCACCTTTCGTCAAAATCCGGTGAAAATGCATACCTTTGGCCCCAATATCAGCAATATCAAAATATTTTCCGATTCGGACCAAATACTAATAAGAACAAGTCATTGTTCAATTGTGTATAACAAAATATTAGTCTTTTTTGAAGCTGTATCTAAAAATAATCCGATCTGAACCATATACGACACGGATGTCGAAAAGCCTAACATAAGTCACTGTGTCAAATTTCAGTAAAATCGGATAATATATGCGACTTTTATGGGCCCAAGACTTCAAATCGAGATATCTGTCTATATGGCAGCAATACACATATCTGAACCGATTTGAGCCAAGTTGCAGAAAAATTTCAAAGAGCCTTACACAACTCACTGTTCCAAATTTTGGCGAAATCGGGCAATAAATTCGCCTTTTATGGCCCCAAAACCTTAAATCAAGAGATCTGTCTATATGGCAGCTTTATCCAAATCGGGATCGATCTGAGCCAAATTGAAGAAGAATGTCGAAGGGCCTGACATAACTCACTATCCAAAATTTAGGACAATAAATGCGCCTTTCATGTGCCAAAAACCTTAAATCGAGATATCGGTCTATGTGGCAGCTATATGTAAATCTTGATCGATTTAGACCAAATTGCAAAAATATGTCGAGGGGATTAATTTAACTCACTGTCCCAAATTTCGGCGACATCGGACAATAAATGCGCCTTTTATGGGCCCAAAACCATAAATCGAGAGATCGGTCGATATGGCAGCTATCAAATCTGAACCGATCTGAGCCAAATTGCAGGAAGATGACAAGGGTCCTAACGCAACTCACTGTCCCAAATTTTGGCAAAATCGGATAATAAATGCGCTTTTCTGGGCGCAAGACCTTGAATCGAGAGATCGGTCTATATGGCAGCTATATCCAAATCTGGACCGATCTGTGCCATATTGCAGAAGTACGTCGAGGGGCTTAACTTAACTCATTGTCCCATATATCGACGACATCGAGCAATAAATGCGCCTTTTATGGGCACAAAGCCTTAAATCGAGAGATCGGTCTATATGGCAGCTATATTAAAGCAGGGTGTGGAAGGGCCTAACATAACTGACCGCCCCAAATTTCGGCGACATCGGACATTAAAAGCGCCTTTTATGGGCCCAAAACCTTAAATCGAGAGATCGGTTCATATGACAGCTATATACAAATCTAGACTGATTTGTGCCAAATTAAAGAAATATGTTGAGTGGCTTTTATGGGCCTGAGACCCTATATCGGCGGATCGGTCTATATGACAGCTATATCCAAATCTGGACCGATCTGGGCCAAAATTGAAGAAGAATGTCGGCAACTCATTGTCCCAAATTTCAGAAAAATTGGATAATAAATGTGGGTTCTATAGGCCTAAGACCCTAAATCGGCGGATCGGTCTATATGGGGGCTATATCAAGATATAGTCCGATATAGCCCATTTCAAACTTAATCTGATTATGGAGAAAAAAGAGTCTGTGCAAAGTTTCAGCTCAAGATCTCTATTTTTAAAGACCCTAGCGTGATTTCAACAGACGGACGGACATTCCTAGATCGTCTTAGATTTTTACGCTGATCAAGAATATGTAAACTATATAGGGTCGGAAATGGATATTTCGATGTTCTGCAAACCGAATGACAAAATGAATATACCCCCACCTTTCGGTGGGGCATATAAAAAGAGATATTGAGGTCAGCTGGGGCTCTACATAGATGCGTAGGTTAGGTTTATATGGAAGTCTCACTCATCAGACTCACTTAGACGTTTTTGTCCATTGTGATACCAGAGGAACAGAAGAAGGAAGATGCCTTCGAGTTCCTACCGTTGAACCATCCAGATCGCTTTAAAAAGCCCAGTAACATGCGAATGTACACATCCGCTAAATCAGACAGGTTCTCAAAGAAATGAGAATCTAAAGTGGAACTCCTTCTAACTGCTAGTGCGGGACACACACACAGAAGGTGTTCTATAGTCTCTACTTCTTCGATGTTCTCACAGCTTCTGCAAAAGTCGTTGCTAGCAACCTTCAGTCTGTCAGCATGTTTTCCGATTAGACAGTGACCTGTCATGACGGACACAATCACTGAGACGTCTGATCTAGCCAATGACAGCAAAGCAGTAGACCTCTTCAAGTCTAGATGAGGCCACAAAGTTTTGAATGCTCACAGCCCGCTCTTTGTGGCCATCTATCATTCGTTGCCCTTCGGGCCTGGTCCTGAAAACTTAGCTTACATGTCGCTAGAGGCCTACCCAAGGATTCCAGTGTCCCTGGAGTGTGTAGGGTAGTTCCTAGTCTCTCAAACTCGTCCACTTTGCAATTCTCTGTGGCCGGGCACTAAGAACAGGTGAATTTTTAACTGTTCAGCCATCTCGTTGAGAGATCTGCGACAGTCGAGGGCGATTTTTGTGTTCAGAAATACGTTCTCCATGGATGTAATGGCTGCCTGGCTGTCTGAGAAGATATTTTTGCCAATCGTCGTAATGACATTATATCTTAGCCATGCCACCACTTCCTTAATTGCAAGGATCTCCGCTTGATACACACTGCAGTGGTCGGGTAACCTTTTCGATATGACCAGTTCTAGATCTGTAGAGTACATCCCAAAGCCCACCTGGTCTTTTAGTTTGGAACCATCCGTATAAAGGGTGATTTTTTTGAGGTTAGGATTTTCATGCATTAGTATTTGACAGATCACGTGGGATTTTAGACATGGTGTCAAAGAGAAAGATGCTCAGTATGCTTTGACATTTCATCATGAATAGACTTACTAACGAGCAACGCTTGCAAATCATTGAATTTTATTACCAAAATCAGTGTTCGGTTCGAAATGTGTTCATTCACCGTAACGTTGCGTCCAACAGCATCTTTGAAAAAATACGGTCCTATGATTCCACCAGCGTACAAACCACACCAAACAGTGCATTTTTCGGGATGCATGGGCAGTTCTTGAACGGCTTCTGGTTGCTCTTCACTCCAAATGCGGCAATTTTGCTTATTTACGTAGCCATTCAACCAGAAATGAGCCTCATCGCTGAACAAAATTTGTCGATTCACTGAAAATGATTTCACTGAAAATGATTCACTGAAAATGATTTGCAAGCGTTGCTCGTTAGTAAGTCTATTCATGATGAAATGTCAAAGCATACTGAGCATCTTTCTCTTTGACACCATGTCTGAAATCCCACGTGATCTGTCAAATACTAATGCATGAAAATCCTAACCTCAAAAAAATCACCCTTTAGAAGCTTATGTAACTTCTGTTACCAGGGATATCGTAGTTCCAATCGGTTCTATCAGATATAGTGGTACAGTAATTTTTGTCAAAAAGCGGCTCAGGTAGGGTGTAATCCACACTGCCTGGAACATCGGATACTGTATCAAGGATAACACATTGTCCGTAGCCGCCACATGACCAATGAGAAAGCTCCCTTAACCTCACGGCAGTGGCCGCTGCAATTTGGGTAACCACAATGTCCAGAGGCATAAGATGTAGCATTTAATTCAGTGCATCAGATGGTCTCGTCCTCAGTGCGGCTGCGATGCATAAACAAGCCATCCTTTGGATCTGGTTGACTATTGAATAGTAGGTGGACTTTTGAAGCGCCGTCCACCAGACCACAAAGCCATATAGCATTATAGGTCTGACAACTGCAGTATATACCCAATTCATGACGCGCGGTTTAAACCCCACACTTTTGCTAATGGGTCTCTTGCAGGTGTATAGGACAAGAGTGGCCTTCCTTGCCCTTTCCAAAATGTTGGATTTGAAGTTCAATTTCCTGTCCAGCAAAACATTTTCTCCACCCAAAGAGAGAGGTTCCACTGTAGGCAACTTGTATCTCCTACTGAAAAGAACTACTTTTATCTTGCACGTATTTATACCCAGACCACTTTTGGTAGCCCACTCTGCTGTTGCATGTGGAGCATCCTGAAGTATATCTCTCAGAGTGCTGGGAAACTTTTCCATAACCGCAATTGCCACGTCATCAGCATATGCGACCACTTTTTTACCTTTTTCTTTCAGAGACAATAATATTTTGTTTATGGCTATATTCGAAAGTTGACAGATCACAATCCTGGCGTAATGCATCTTTTAAAAAGAAAGCTATTAATAGACAAAGTAAGAGTTTATGCTTAGAAACACAAACTTCTTCATGATTGACGTAGATGTGGTTGTACAGGAACACACCAAAGTATTGTATTATCAGCAATGCTTTGGAATATAGGCATATTCAATATGTTTTTGTCCATAGTCGGACTAAGTGCTAGGGGGACCACCCCAACCCCCAAAACACCACTAAATAGGACATATTTACCGACCATGGCAATATGGGACTCAAATGAAAGGTATTTGCAAGTGGAATACGAATCTAATATCAAATGTGGGAGCACGATTCTGGGGGTCCACCCCTTCCCCAAAACACCCCCCAAACAGGACTTATTTACTGACCATGGGAATATGGGGCTTAAATAAAAGGTATTTGAGTATAGAATTCGAATCTCATATCCAAAAATGGGACCAAGTGTTTGGGGGGCTGCATCTTTGGAATATAGGTATAATCAATGTGTTTTTGTCCTTAGAAGAAAGATGCTGTTAGAAAGTCTCCATTGCTGATATGGGATTTTTTTGCCGTTCTTAGAAACATCTCTCAGAAAGCTTACCGAGTGCCAACGAGGTGACAGATTTTGAAAATTTTATCAGGAGATATTAGGTACCCTGGATGGTACCTGTCTTCTTGGTGGAAGAGAATGTTGCAATAACCGGAAATGCAAAATCCCTGGGTCTTCGACTGCTCCGGATAATGAACTTTAAATACAAAACTTTGGATAGGACGATAGGGGAAACTCTTGTCCTACACACTGACAAGAGGGGATTTAAGCAGACAACTTCTGCTGTACTTAATATAACTCTAAACTTAATGCTCCGGACATTGTGGTTAGACCTTGCGTTGCAATTATGCCGTGATGTGAATAGAGTTGTCTTTTGGCCAAGCAGTGGCTACGAACGATGTGGAAATCGTAAAGCGACATACAATAAGTCGAACAGACGTGGTACAGTTTATCCAAAATCTGAAGTTTGGAGACGAGTCAAACTTTTTCAACTCACTTAAAAGTAGTTTGTCAACTTTTTGTAGTCCAAAGTAAGTCAAGGAGACTTTTTCAAATCTGTACATTTAAAAATAAGTGCAAAATGCAATGCAGTTTCAAATCGATTCCAAAACGAAAAACGTGTCCTTTAAATCTGTCTCTTTAACTTTTATGTACGATCTCTCAGCCAACAATGATTCATGGGGCAAAAATAACAAAAAGGGAATATTTTGGCTAAAACAAGACGAAAAGTAGCAATTCTAGTATACATATTCAGTACAATGACTGTCTACAATGAAAATCGCCTAGGAAAATCTTCATCCAATGTCAGCATAAACGACCCATCCACAGAAGTACTCCGTAATCTGCCGCAGTGGTAGACATGCAGACAGATAGACAGACTAACAGACAATCCAACAAAAGATACACATAAAAAAAGTTCAGTTCACACCGCCAAGCCAGCCAACATTCCAACTAAAAGCAAAACTAAACTAAACGACTCCCAATCCCAATCATCCACCCCTTGCTAAAAAAAAGCAGCACAAGCATACGAAAAAGCCATAGCAAAAGGAAACGAACGAAAGGAAAATAAAATAGTTAAGGGAATCATGTGAAAATCCTTCAATTCTCATTTACTATACGACCGTCAATCGATATTTTAAAACCTTAACGTGCCATAATGCCTCATATTGCGCATACTTCCAATTTTCATAGCAACAAACCTGTGATGGTAGTGGTGTTGGCAGACAGACTCTGGTGCTGGCTGGTGTTGTTGTGCTGTATGTGCTCTGTGAGCGCTAAGCGTTCAACTCTCAACAAAAGGAAACCGAAGACAAAGCAAGGAATAAGGATAGCCAAATGAAATGAAATCCGTTTCAAATGTTTTTACGACAGTGGCGTCCCAGAAATGAGATCTGTCTCAATAACAACAAAACATAAAATCGTATCACAACACAAAACCAAAAAATGAACTCACTTCTCCTCTCATACTGGTGGTGGGCTTAGGAGTTCTCACTCAAGAGAGATAACAAAGAGTTTTGAGTATTTTTCTTGCATAGAGTTGCCATGTTTGTTGTTTGTTTTGCAGCCGGCATGGTTTTAGCGCGTTTTTTATTGCATTGAAATTATTGTCAAGTGTGTCGTTACGTACTTTCGGCTTTTACGGCAGATTTTTACGACTTGTGTGGCTTGTGTAGTGCAACCAAAGACAATCTGTCTGCTGTTGTTCCACAACAACGCACAGCCGGAATGAGTTGTTAGGTGGGCTTAAAGGACACCCGGACATGAAGGCAAGCAATTGTAACAATTGTTGTTGCTGGTTGTAAAAAAAAGGTGTCAAATTTGTGATGATTTCAAATGTTCTTGTGATGTGTTAACACTATGATAAGGGAATTTCGGTTACATACTACAAATCTAAAAATGGGGATTAGAAATTCTTTAGCACTATTGAGTAAATGTGATTATTTCCCATACTGTGTCATCAATCATTTAATGGCTTGTTGAGCGCAATTCTACATTTTTTTTTTGCATAGCACGTGGCTGCAATGACGGTTAGAAAAGGCATAACATAAAGAGAGTTATGCTGAAATTTGTATTTATGTTGAATACCAATGTCCCATTAACCTTAACCTTATTAACCAAATAACTCGTGAAACGAGTCCACCATATGATCGGGCGAATGCCCTTTTGTAATAACCCAATATACTGATCTATGATCTTATAAAGTTCTTGCACTTTTATACCCACCACCACAGGAAAGGGGTATACTGATTAAGTCATTCCGTTAGCAACACATCGAAATATCCATTTGCGACTCTACAAGGTATCTATATTCTTGGTCATCGTAAAGTTCTAAGATGATTTAACGATGTCCGTGTGTCTGTCCGCCCATCTGTTGTTCACAAATTGAGATATTAAGCTGGAATTTGCCAAAAATCTGTATTTCTGCTACACGCAGGTTAAGTTTTTGACCATACTTGAATGTATGTGTCATATTGACCGATCTGCCGTCTGAGGGTCTTAAGCCTATATAAGTCATATTTATTACCCGTTTAAAAAAGAGAATTGTTTTAAGCTTCCCGTGATCCGACCTGAGTCCACATCGGACCATATTTAGATATAGCTGCCATATAGACCGATCTGGCGACATAGGGTTTAATACCTGTAAAAAACGCATTTATTATGCCCACCACCGAAGGATGGGGAATATTCCTTTTGTCATTCCGTTTGCAACACATCGAAATATCCATTTCCGACCCTATCTTATATATAAAAATGAATTTGTGTCTGTTTGTTTGTTTATGTGTTCCTTATAGACTCAGAAACGGCTGAACCAATTTTCACTGACGGTGCATAACGATCCCGAGGTGAAAATAGGGTACTCAATTTTTTGATAGCTGAAGGGGGGTGAACCCTCCCCCTTACCGTAATTTTCAAAAACGCCAGATCTCGGTGATGGGTGGTGCGATTTAAACGAAATTTTGTGTGCCCTCATATAGTACCATAAAAATAAAAATTTGGTATTCAAATTTCGGAGGGGGAACCTAGGGGGGCCGCCCCACCCTAAAACCAACCAAACATATACTTAGACCAATCACGACAATATGGGATTCAAATGAAAGGTATTTAGGATAAGAAAACGTATCTGATATCCAATTGTCGGACCAAGTGCTAGGGGGACCACCCCAACCCCCAAAACATCCCTAAATCGGACATATTTACCAACCATAGCAATATGGGACTCAAATGAAAGGTATTTGTGAGTAAAATACGAATCTATTATCCAAATGTGGTAGCACGAATCAGGGGGTCCACCCCTTCCCCAAAACAACCCCCAAACAGGACCTATTTACTGACCATGGGAATGTGGGACTTAAATAAAAGAGTGTAGAATTCGAATCTTATATCCAAATGTGGGACCAAGTGTTTGGGGGGCCGCCTCTCCCCAAAAAGGGACAAATTTACGACCATAGCAATATGGGGCTCAAATGAAAGGTCTTTGGGAGTAAAGCATCTGCCCATCTTCCAGACATCAGGTACTATAAGAGTGTTCAAAGACAGGTTTAGGACAGTTGTAAGGTACTCGACTCCAGGTAGATTTTCAATTACTTCAGCATCGGCATAGAGGTTCCGTCGGGGTCTAACGCCTTGGATGACATTCGGAACATCTTCCACGGTAAATTGTGATGGCTGTCTCTCGGCTCGGATACCAAGTATACTACGAATGTCTTTTCTTCTCCTAACATTGTCACTCTCGGGATGTACAATACATTGACGGTTGAACAGCCTGGCGCAACTCTTCGGATCAGTAACATTTACGTCGAAAAAAGTAAAGTCATCCCGTCTATTGGGTTCGAGAGTGCCCTAACAGTAGACCACAGCTTGCCCAAACCGGTACATAAGTTACATAGCTCCAAGTATTCCAGTGCTCGTCTGCGAGTACAACTGCCTACGCCGGGAAATTGGGGCGCACATGGGGTATTCGACCAGCTGGTTTAAATTGAGTGGTTGTTGCGTTAATGTGTCGGAATTTCCTCTTGGCATCTAGCACAACATCTGAACCCGACCCAATCTGCGTTCTTCTGAATGATAAATGTCCGGCGTTCTGAGGTTATGAATTTGGATGGTCGGTCAATGTTGAGAATTATGGGTAGGTGCTTTGAGACCAAAGAAATGAGGGCTTGCCAGAATACGTCACTCAGGAGATCAGGGGATGCAATGGAAATGTCAGGTGAACAGCAGCATCTCCTCGTAGTCCTAGTGGGACCATCCTCATTAGCCGTGTAGAACATGTAGCGTTCAGTCTGCTCTCCTAAAGCCATGCCCCGCTGGTCGTTACCTAGGGGAGAATGCCATGGAACGTGACACACATTAAAGTCTCCTGGAACCGGGCGATTAAGGCCAAACAGTGAGTCACTTATGTTGGGCTTGTAAGGCTGGCCGTTAACTGGATACTCGAAGCTACTCGTACTCGTTGTATAGCTTTATCTCGGTAGTACAGGACCTGACTGCTACCCCCATTCTCTCCATGCTGGTCACTTACTTCAGGCGCAGGAGAGATGGGTCTATAATGCACAGAATCGTGTATCACGAAGGCCTATCCCCTACCTCCATTCCTTAAGTGAACCTTACGTAGCACATTGTATCCGTGACATGTGTGCAGGCTGCAGGGGTTGGTCAGCGTTGTCTCCTGGATCGCTGCAACCCATATCTTCTTCCGATTTTTAAAATTTACTATTTTGTCGATCTTGCCTCGGAGACCATTGCAATTCAATTGCAAGAAATATACACTTCCCGTCACTGGGCCGCCAATATTGGGGATGGGCTCTGACAAACCGAACAGTACCAGGGTCCGGGATTCTTTCCAATCCCTGCACGGATCAGAAGCGTGCGGAGAAGGCACTCCGGGATGTGCCTCTACCATGACGAAGAACACGTCATGCCGATGAAGGACTTCATCGGGTCAATTCGGTGCGTACAACAGGCAGCCATTGGATTGCTCTGGCGGAACTCTGGTATTGGCATCTGGTTGCAGAAGCTTTTCGGATGTTCTATAACTAGATAGGGGAACATTGAAGACTCGAGGCTGAATTCTGCTGCCGGTTCTGCAAAAGGCTTTTCTGAGTGTGGAACATCTGGTGGGCGGGCAATGGTATTATGAAAGGACAAACGAATTTGCAGTCTAGCGCAATCCATGTAAGATTAGGTAAGGTTGAAAGGGCGGATATTATTCCGCCCCATGCCACTATGGACATAACCTCGAAAAAGAAAATTTTAAGTTAGGAATCCCGTGCAACTTACAAAATTCTTAAATGTTTTCCGTAACACTCCCCTAAGTTGGTTCATGTCTGGTAGTGTGTAGCAACCTAAGTAAAGGTGTTTTTGAGCCGTGAAAGCCGGGCAATGACATAGGAAATGCTCCAACGTCTCATCATCTTCCCCACATGCCCTACACATGCTATCATTTGCCGCAACGTTATGATACCAAAAGCTATACCGACCTCCTTTTTAATTTCTTTCAGTAATAGCATCGTAATCCTACGATCTGGATCACCCCATAGGATTTTCGCTGTCCTACCGACTGTTTCGCATTCCATGTTAATAGCATGGGCGTTGAGCGCGGTGCTATATGGATACCGACGAGTTTACTTCTGATTGCTGGGATACAGCTCACCGAGGGCAGGGCCAGTCACAGAAATTTATTTGTTTAAGTGACAGAGAGAGAGAGAGAGAAAAGGCGGTTTGTATGGTTTTCAATGAGTTTTATTTGGCAGGTAGTACTTAATCTCAGCGTTATCGGTTTAGACTTAGGTTCTAGGAGGAGATCGGCTGCCAGGCGATGTCAATCCTGGAGACGTGATTCCCTTACGGCGTGGATATGCCTTTAAGTCACGGTGAGGAGGCCGCAGGTCGATAGCAGGAATGTGCGTTCATGGGCTCAGCGGCTCCTATGTCTGAAGGTCAAAGGCGATGCGCTGGCTATGCAGGCGCATATGTCTGGAAGACAAGAACGAGGTGCTGGCTATGTTGGTTTCAGGGGACGTGATTCTCTCAACGCACGGATACGGCACTAAGTTACGAGGTGGTGGTCGTAGATAGATGGCACGGGGGTGTATTCGCGGGCTCAGTGGCTCTTATATCTAAAGGAAAAAGGCAATGTGCTGCCTATGTTGGTTTTAGAGACGTGATTCACTCAAGGCGGGAATACGGCACTACGTCACGGGGTGATGGTTCGCGTGTTCACTGGCTCAGTGACTCCTATGTCTGAAGGTCAAAGGCGATGCGCTGGCTATGCAGGTTTCGGAGAAGTGATACACGAAGTGATGGCACAAATATGACACTAAGTCACGGGGTGATGGTCGTAGGCAGACGGCACGTGGGTGTATTCGCGGGATCAGCGGTGCATATGTCTGGAAGGCAGGGGCGAGGTGCTGGTTATTTTGATTTCGGGGACGTGATTCTCTCACGGCACGGATACGGCACTAAGTTACGATGTGATGGTCGTAGGCAGACAGCACGTGGGTGTATTCGCGGGCTCAGTGGCTCTTATGTCTGAAGGAAAAAGGCGATGTGCTGTCTATGTTGGTTTTAGAGACGTGATTCACCCACGTCGGGAATACGGCACTACGTCTCGGGGTGATGGTCGTAGGCAGACGGCACGAGGGTGTGTTCGCGGACTCAGCGGCTCTTATGCCTGAAGCACAAAGGCGATGTGCTGGTTATGTTGGTTTTAGAGACGTGATTCACTCACGGCACTGGTATGACACTAAGTTACGGTGTGATGGTCCTAGGCAGACGGCACGTGGGTTTTATTCGCGGGCTCAGCGACTCTTATGTCTGAAGGAAAAAGGCGATGTGGTGGCTATGTTGATTTTAGAGACGTGATTCACTCACAACGGGAATACGCACTATGTCCTGGGTTGATGGTTCGCGTGTTCACTGGCTCAGCGGCTCCTATATCTAGTGGACTCTGGGCAAAACGCTGGCGACTATGTTCATATACAGGCTCTGACACTCAGGCTCAGCACACTAAAGTCTATTTCACTTCACTTATCTGGATACTGACACGTTTACACTTCACACTTCACATAAGAATTAAAATTGAGAAATCCTTTTATGTGGAAGCTAATCAATAGACCAATTCGAACCAAATTTGGCAAAACTGCTGGAGTTTTTCAAAATGCAAAACTCCAAAAATTTCGCCCTCTAAATCGATTTATATTGGGTCTTTATCAGGTTTATCAGACTGCGCAAAATTTTCTGCAAACTTATCAGGCAGCGCACAATTTTCTGCAAACTAGATAAGGATTACGCTATGTAGAGGCATAAGAAATATAATCTAGAGATCGACTAATATTGGAGCTATAACTAAATATGCTTTGATTTGTCACGGCGACCAAGATTATATACACGTCATGGGATCATAGACCAGACCGAGATGTTAGAAATGCAATGGCGAAGTATGCTAATACCCCCATTCTATGGTGAAGGGTAAAACTAAGCAACAAAATTCGCTGTACACATTTTCCCACTGATACTTAAATCGTTTTACTTAACAAGTAAGAGCGTGCTAAGTTCGGTTGGGCCGAATCGTTATACCCTCCACCATGGATCGTATTTGTCGAGTTTTTTGCGCGGTATCTCTCTTTAAGCAAACAAAGAATAATGAATAAAAACTTTTATGCTATCGGAGCTATATCAAGTTATAGTCCGATTCGAACCATTGCTGAATTGAATGCTGAACGTTGTAGAAGTCATTGAGTAATATTTCAGACCATTCGTATAAGATTTGAGCCTTGTAGGGCCTCAAGAACCAAAATCAGGAGATCGGTTTATATGGGAGCTGTATCAAGCTATAGATCGATTCAGACCACATTTGAGTGGTATGTTGAAGGTCATGGGAGAATCTTGTACAAATTTTCTCCCAAGTCGGATGAGAATTGCGCCCTCTTGAGGTTCAAGAAGTCTAGATCCCAGATCAGTTTATTTGGCAGCTATATCAGGTTATGTACCGATTTGCGCCTCATTAAGCACAGTTATTGGAAGTCTTAAGAAAAACACCTCATGCAAAATTTCACCCAAATCGGATGAGAATTGCGCCCTCTAGCGGCTCAAGAAGTCAAGGTCCAAGATCGGTTTATAGGGCAGCTATATCAGGTAATGAACCGATTTACACCGTACTAGGCACAGTTGTTGGACGTCATAACGAAACACCGCATGCTAAATTGCAGCCAAATCGGAATTGCGTCCTCTAAAGGCTCCTTAAGTCAAGACCCAAGATCGGTTTATATGGCAGCTATATCAAAACATGGACCGATTTGAACCATCCTTAGCAGGTTATGGACCGATTTCAACCATACTCATGCAAAATTTCAGCCAAATCGGGTAAGAATTGTGGCTTCTAGCGGCTCAAGAGATCAAGATCCCAGATCGGTTTACATGGCAGCTATATTAAAACCCGGACCGATATAACCCATTTACAATCCCAACCGACTTACACTAATAAGAAGTATTTGTGCAAAATTTTGCACGGACGGAGGGACATGGCTAGTTCGACTTAAAATGTCATGACGATCAAGAATATATATACTTTACGGTGTCTTAGACGCATATATCGAGGTGTTACAAACAGAATGACGAAATTAGTATACCCCCATCCTATGGTGGAGGGTATAAAAACATTTCCTCAATATTGTTGATTCTTAATTGATTAAATCTTAATGCTGTCCAATTGGCGGCGCAAAAACATTTGTTTACACATCCATTGTCAGGACTAAGGCACCAAATCTAACAAAAACGTACCTTGGCTTTTACTTAAAAAGATAAAAAAATTATGTCTAGGCCTATGCATCAGACTGTTTGTTTGTTTCCTCTATGCATGTACTTCTGTGCTGTTGATTTCCGTGACGGCAAATAGTGATGGTGGTTGTCGCACGACATTTTTTATGCCGCTGCATTAGGGTGGTGATGGCTCGGCGGTTTAAGCCTTCTTCTTTTGTGACCGTGGTGCTACAGTTATGACAATAAAAATTATATTTGCCATAAATGTACAAATAAAAGAGTGCAATTAAAATTTAAAGAAGAGTGTCATCTTGTTTCATTCCTCCATTTATACACTCAGTCAAACATTAAGTGAGTTTGTTGTTGCCATTCCCGTCGTCGTCATCGTTGCTTTTTATATCATTTTAATTGCGTTTATGGATGCAACCGTTTTGTATATCGTAAATTAACCATGATGAAAATGATAAATCACGGCCGCTTCGGCAAATAAACTCAACCTAGAGAATCAGATAGGTTTATTCCCGGACACAAAACGATTCAGAAGTGCCATTATTGACATGCACAGGAAAAAGATAGCGAGTGTGCTGAGGCAATGGCAAAAGGAATATGGCATAAGGAATTTCGCTTACCATATATCATCAAGTGACATTCTGAGAGTTTGAGTGTGGACATTAAATCTGAAAGTAAAGCAAAAAAAAAAAATTGTCTAAATAAATAAAAAGTAAGAAAGATTGTCTTCATTTTGGAAGAAAAACAAATAATGAAAATAAAAAAAAAACATCAAAAAGATGTTTTGAATGGCTTAAGGACTTAACTCGGAAGTTGAGTACGAATAAGAAAGGTTAGGTTGAAAAGAGGGTGGGAATATGAATACGCCCATGCCAGTAATCTGCTTAATGTTTGCTGTAAATAGTAACAAGTAAGGGTGTGCTAAGTTCGGCTGGACCGTATCTTATATACCCTCCACCATGGATTGCAAATGTCGAGTTCCTCGCGCGGTATCTCTTTTAGGGCAAAAAAAAGAATAATGGATAAGAATTGTCATGCTTTTGAAGCTGTATGTTGATATATATAGCCCGATTCGGACCACAAATGAACTGAATCATAGAAGAGGTCATTGGGAAATATTTCAGTCCATTCGGATAATAATTGTGCCTTGTAGGTGCTCAAGAAGCATAATCGGGAGTTTGGTTTATATGGAAGCTGCATCAGACTATATATCGCTTCAGACCATTTTGGACACGTGTCCACGTATGTTGAATGTCATGGAAGAAGCCGTTTTACAAAATTTCAGCCAAATCGGGTAGGAATTGCGCCTCTAGATCCCAGATCGGTTTTTATGACAGCTATATCAAGTTATGTACAGATTTGAACCATTCTAAGCAAATTTTTCATAACAAAACACTTCATGCAAAACTTCAGCCAAATCGGATAAGAATTGCGACTTCTACAGGCCTAAGTAGTCAATATCCCAGATCGGTTTATATGACAGCTGTATCACGTTATGAACCGATTTAAACCATACTTAACACAATTATTGGAAGTTAAAACAAAACACTTCATGCTAAATTTCAGCTAAATCGGACAAGAAATGCGCCCTCTAGTGGCTCAAGAAATCAAGATCCCAGATCGGTTTATATGGCAGCTATATCAGGTAATGAACCGATTTTAATCATGCTAAGCACAGTTTTTGGAAGTCGTAACAAAATACCTTGTGCCAAATTTTAGCCAAGTCGGATAGCAATTTCGCCCTGTAGTGGCTCCAGAAGTCAAGATCCAAGAACGGTTTTTATGGCAGATATATCAGCTTATAGACCGATTTGAACCATATTTGGCACAGTTGTTGGAAGTCCTAACAAAATACATCATGTAAAATTTCATCCAAATCGGATAAGATTTGCAGCCTTCAGGGGCTCAAGAAAGCAAGACCCAGATCGTTTTATATTGCAGCTATATTAAAACATGGACCGATATTGCCCATTTACAATCCCAACCGACCTACACTAATAAGAAGTATTTGTGCAAAGTTTCAAGTGGCTAGCTTTACTCCTTTGAAAGTTAGCGTGTTTTCGACAGACAGACGGACGGACGGACATGGGTAGATCGAAATGTTATGACGATCAAGAATTTATATACTTTGTGGGGTCTTAGACGAATATTTCTAGGAGTTACAAACCTCTGGTGGAGGGTATAAAAAGTAACCTCGAAAAGGAAAATCTATTTCAGGAATTTTTAATCGCAAGGATCCACTGTGTGTAATCTACTGTCTAGAAATCTGGCATTGTATCAAGGATAACATAGAGTCGGTAGCCGCCTCATGAGCAAAGAGAAAGCTCCCTTAGCCTCACAGCTGTGATCGCTGCAATATGTCTAGCCACAATGTCCAGAGGCAGTAGGTGTAGCATTAAATTCAATGTATCAGATGGTGTCGTCCTCAATGCGGCCGTGATGCACAAGCGAGCCATTCTTTGGATCCGGCTGAGTATTGAACAGTAGATGGATTTTTGAAGCGGCGTCCACCAGATAACAACCCCATAGAGCATTATAGCTCTGACAAGAGCACACCCAACTTTTGACAATGGCTCACTTGCAGGGCAAAAGTTGCCTTTCTTGCCATGTCCAAAATGTGTGATATAAAGTACAATTTCTTTTCCAGCAAAACACACAGGTATTTTACATTTTCAGTAAAATAAACATTCTCTCCTCCCAAGGAGACAGGTGTTACTGTGGGTTGCTTGTATCTTATGTTAAGACTACTTTCGGTAGCCCACTTCGCCGTCGTATGTAGAGCTTTCTGAAGTATATCTCTAAGAGTGCTTGGAAACTTTCCCCTAACACTAATAGCCATGTCATCAGCATACGCGACCATTTCTACACCTATTATTTTAATTTTTACACCTATTATTTATATTTCACCTCCTCGAAGAGTTCCTCTGTTGATCCATCTGTTCCTGCTTTCGGAATGAAAGTGACATTTGTGCCCCTCCATCCCACAGGTATATAGGACATGTTGATACAAGCACAATATATCTTTCTAAGCCAAGGTGTCAGTGAATTGGACACTGTTTATAATACAACCTGTGATTCGTCATCAGGGCCTGGCGACCTAAAGGAGTCGAAACCTGTTATAGCCCTAAGGATTTTTGACTCAGACACAATTTCCCCAATAACATCCGAAGAATGTGACCAGTGACACACTCTTCTGGCGCAACGTTGCCTGTTGGAGAGTTTCCCGCAAAATGTGTATCAACGAGAAGTTCTAGTGTTTCCTAACAAGACATTGTCCATGCATTATCTGACTTCTGAGTATATCCGTTATAGGTCTCGAGACAAGGATCTTCCTTAGTAGAGACCATTCCTGCACATACCCATGGTTGCTGGATAAGAATCAAGCCGAAGCGGCTTTACAATGATGCAGATTTATCTACAGGAACTGGACCATAGTCAAGATTTAGAATTTCCATCGCCGTTGCGTTAGCCTCATTTTCTGAGTCCACTAGGAGTTCATCCTCACAAGATTCGTTCGATCTTCTCATGATGAGTTTCCTTGCGCATTCAGTAGCAGAGGAGAAAGTAATGAAACCACTCTCCCCCAGGACACTGGACACTTGCGGTGTGAACGGTTCGAACTTAAAAGCTGTTTTTTGAAGAACCTGTTGAGTTCCAACCTTCCCCATCGTCGCACACCTTGAGCTTAAACTAACCGAATAAATCAGCCACACAGGACTTGTCTGGTCCCATTTCGTCGCCTTTGCCTTCTGTTTTGATAGTGACGGGAAATTTTCAGACTCCCGCAGACTTTAGAAATGTGGTCGATAGTTCCTCAGACATATGTTCAACAACAACTGTTGAGTCGTCTTCTGATTTCCCAACCCCACCGCCTCAATACACCTTCAGTTTAAACTTGTTAAATACGTAGGATACAACTCTTTCAGACTTTTTAAGGTCTACGAGACTATCGGAATTTAGTACGAATACTGAATGTCTGCGGCCACCATCAGCCTTATTCAATCTACCAATCTCCAGTCAGTGGTAGAAAGATTGGAATTACAACCTCTTAGTCTCACAAGTATGGACTAAAGATCTGAGGGAATCTTTGGTATCCAAGCGTATGTCATTAGCAAAAGAGGAATATTCTCCTTCTTGACTTATTCCTGTACCGCGCCTGGCCAGATCCCACCAATCTTCTTTAACGCTCAACAATACATTTCAACTGAGCGTTGATCACTGAAAGCAGTTCGTTTGTATAGGCCCCGATACCAGCCTGCATCGTCACAGACTAGATGAGGCCAAGGCAATTCCGCACGGACATTAGAGTATACAGCTGGCAATCCATTGACTAATCCGCTCCAATTATTCTTAGGTATGTAGCCCTGTTCTTCTCCCTTGTCGACATCACCAGTCTGTTATTAGCTACATTAGCAAGGACCCATATTACTATTGTTCGCGCTCACCAAATCTCCGAGTTCAATAAAGGGAGTGTCTCTCCGTATCGGTGAAAGTTATAAAATCATTCGCGCCAAGCCTCTCAATAAAACTGAGAGTGAGGCGACTTTAATTTTACCAACCACTTAAAGAGTGTATTGGCTTGCCAGAGAAAGCAGATGGCCTAGGCAAATTATAGGCTTGCGAAGACAAGATAGGTTCAACCTTGTCCTTAAGACTCGAACCAGGTGTCTTCGTTAAAAGCTTCTGCTGACCAGTCGCCAGTCGGCTAGTGGAGCCTGGCGCATCCGATCCACCAGTCGAGATCTCAGTAGCAGACAACTTGGTACGGTCTGCTACCACCACCGCAGCTGTTGGGTCTTTGGAGTCCATTCAAAGTCTACGCCCGGGCTCTAGATCTGCATCTCTACTGAAAACAGATGCAGATCATCAACCAACTACTTTATAACACTGTCCTCGCTATACTTGAGTGACTTGAGATTTTTTGGGAAATATTTTTGCGGAGCGAAATAACGAAAACATCAGCTTCACTCAACGGTTCAAACAATAATTATTTTTCATACCACGCCGCCAAGCTGGTTCATGTCTGGTATTGTGTCCCCACCAAAGTGCTGGTGTCTGTTAGCCGCGAAAGTGAAAGCTAGGCAATGACGTACACATTACTGTTACTTGCAGCACCTAAAGGGTGATTATTTAAGAGCTAGTTTTTCAAAAAAAGAACACATAAAATTCAAAAAATGCATGAAATCTTATTTAAATCGATAGTACGGTCCATATAATTTAATGTTTGAAGATTATTTCATGCAAATATTGGCCATGACTGTGTCTCAAAGAGTCCATCCGCTTAGTCCAATTTTGGCATACTCTTTCCAACATTTCGGCCGGTATCTCACGAACAAATGCTTCAATGTTGCCTTCCAATGCATCAATTTAAGCAGGTTTGTCTGTATAGACATGAGCTTTAACATAGCCCCATCGCACGATCTAGGCGGCCAGTTGAACGGTCCCGAACCTGAAATAAAATGTTCACCGAACTCGCCTCTCAATAAGTTCATTTTTAAGCGTCTGTGTGGCAAGTTCCACCATCATGTTGAAACCACATGTCATGCAAGTCAAGCTCTTGCATTTTAAGCACAAACTGTCATCTGGATATCATCTTACGGTAGCGCTCGCCATTCACAGTTACATTACGATTGGCATCATATTTGAGGAAGTTCCGTCCAATGATGCCACCAGCCCATAAACCGCACCAAACAGTGACTTTTTTAGATGCGTTGTTAGCTCTTGCAATGCTTCTGGCTGATCTTCCCTCCAAAATTGACAATTCTGCTTATTTACGTATCCATTGAGCTAAAAATGAGCTTCGTCGTAAAATGGAAGAAGCGAGAGATGAACTTTCTTAACAGAGCATGCATTTTGATAATAAAATTTAATAATTTGCAAGCGTTGTTCGTTTGTAAGACGATTCATAGTTATATTATAGACCAAATTGAAGATGTTTGACAGTGAAAAAAAAACACGAAATATGCGTGAGGGGTTTAAACCATTGATGCCGAAAAAATATAATACAATAGTTAAAAAAACTCCCTTTATTTTGCATAGGTGAGCTCTTAGTCTGTTTGGGGGCTACTTACTTGCGCCTCAGTAGTTTGGTGGACTGCTATGGAGAAAAAGTGCAACATAAGAACAATACAACAGGTTCAGAGAACATGTTGTCTTGACATAGGCAGAGCGATGAGGACCACGTCCACTAGAGCACTGGAGAGTATTCTAGATATCCGACCCATTGACATACAGATTATGTGTGAGGCAGCCACTGCGGCAATGAGACTTAAGGCGATTGGAGAATGGATTGAGGATGGGAGCAGCTCATACCATCGCGGTTTAATCGAGGCGACGATAGGAAGGAAGGAAGGGAAGAGGTTTCCGATCGGATAGCTGAGATGAACCTTGAAGTCGGGTGCGAGGCACTGCTGCCATCGGCACAGTCTTGGATTGACGGAACCTTAATATTGTCATTTGGAAGATCATTTTACACGGATGGATCAAAGCTAGAAGACAGAGTGTGCCTGGGGGTTCACATTGAGAATCCAGGGACTGAGATCTGTCTTAAACTGCCTGACCATAATACGGTCCTGTAGACGGAGATTCGGGCGATCACGGACTGCGAGAAGTGGTGTGGTGCTAACGCGAGGACGTCGAGTGTGAACATTTTTACCGATAGTAAAATTGCCATAAGTAAATAGTAAAATTGCCATAAAAGTGCCGGGCCATAACGGAGTAAAGAGAAATGAAAGGGCAGACGATTTGGCGAGCTCACTTAAATCGGTGCGGCAAGTGATAGCATGTGTAGGGCATGCGGGGAAGATGATGAGACGTTGGAGCATTTCCTTTGTCATTGCCCGGCTTTCGCATCCAACAGATACTAATACTTAAGTGGAGACACAATATCAGACGTGAACCAACTTAGGGGAGTGCTATTGAAAACAATTTAGGATTTTGTAAGTAGCACGGAATTCCTAACTTAAAATTTTCTTTTCTACTTTATAGTTTTTAGAGCGCACTACAAGCGGATTATTGGCTTAGGTGTATGTCCATAGTGGCATGGGGTGGATTAATATCTGCACCCTCTTTTCAACCTAACCTAACCTAGTCGGCTCCGTCCGACTTTTGCCTTTCCTTACTGTTTTTTTTAACAAATTCGAGTTTTCGAGTTGAAACAAATTTCCGTTGACGAAATCTGACGTTATTCGTTATGCCCTGGAAGAAAATATACATCAAATATTGTTTAGCCAAAATATTAAAAAAAAAACGATTTCAGATTTTTATACTATATATATTTCGATTACGCTAACCAACAGAAATTCTTTCGCCATTCACATGTAACCAATATTGCGAGTGGATTTCGCAATAAAAGACAATCCTATCGGAAAATTAGGCTTGCTTAGTTAGCATTTACCAAATAAAATTCGTTCTCCAAAGGCTAGCTGTATACCAACGTTGATGGCCATATTTGAATAATGATGCAGACACAAGCAGTTATCTCCCGGATTCTAATTTTGGCGGCAAATCTACATAAATTTCCATACTTGCGCTTGTCTATATGTGTCGGATTTATGCCTCAGGGGGGAAAGTAAAATAGCGATATAGGTTCATTATATAGCTATGTGTGCTATTTGCACACACACACACACGCTTACACTCCAATACACATGTAGGGCACATCCGTGTGTATAGTTTCCAATAAAAGCGATTTTGTATTAAAGGCCAATAGACTCTCATAGGGAGGATCATAAACTTTTTACGACTTTTTAATGGACTTGGCTTGGCAATACAAATGTGTTGAGTATGCTCCCCATTGTCTGCTAATGATACTGTGGCTATGGTCTTCCTAGGGAACCACAATTTATAATCAAAACTGACGCACAACTAAAATGGGTGCATTTCGCATATGCCATCTTTGCTGGCTGGCTGGCTGGCAATAATTTAGAATTTAGAACTAATTTTGGAAAATGGAAAGTGTCTTTTATATGTTTATAAGCCTAAATGCCATTTAGCCATTAAAAGAGATAGGTATGTATGTGCTTGTGACAAGAGAGCGAGAGAGAGAGAGAGAGAGAGCAATCAGTCGGAAAGTTAGTCATAATAGGAGACAGAGCTATATTAAATCAATAAAATTTTTAAAAGAAATATTCATTAAATAAATAAATGTTGAGTTTCTGTAATGCAAACTCAAAAATTCTCAATAAAACTAAAGTAATAAAGAATAACAGCTGTATCCACAAAGAATTAAAACAACTCTGTAAACCGAAAATTGGTAAAATGCTTTTTTTTGTTACAAAGTTTCCTTGGTTTCCTGGTAGGGAGAACAAGAAATCATTTGAAAAGATTCCATCTCATACAATTATTTGTCGATACTTCTGTGCACCAATATGGGAAACCAAATTTCTGCTCAATATAAGCTGATAATGATGTTTTATTTCACGGCGAAATGAAAAAATCACATCCTTTTTCCAGGCGAATTCAAGAATTGCAACCATTAAAAATTCCAATTAGATTGGAAAACACCCTCACATTGCCAATAATGGCTAATAAAGGTATTGATTTTTTTGCTTTGCTAATATCCTTTGCCTATTCCAATAGGAGTTGTGGCAGTGAGCGCCCCCTACAGGCATACATGTGAAACTTTAAACAGGTAATAAACAGTTAGCTCTGGGTAAAGCAGTGCCTCCAGCAAACTCAGTTATGAGTGGGTAATGCAGTGTCTGTATTCCTAGTCCCTTATAAGGGGATGAAATTCTTATTTTAAGGATTCTAACATTATGTTAACTTAACATCATACTTTTTTTTTGCATATTTGAGGATATCAATTGGGGAAAACAGGACTTATTGGAATTCGATTTGCAAGTCAAAGTGATGGAATAATAGGCATAATATAGCTGAATATTTCAAAAATTACAATGGGATAGTTGCAAATTGCAAATTTTGCCAATGAACATTCCACTAAGGAATAGGGGCAAACTTCTCACATATCAATGAGTGCAGTCCGATTCAAGTTTTAAGCTCAATGATAAGCGGCCTCTGTTTTATAGCCGAGTCCGAATGGCGTGCCACAGTGCGACACCTCTTTAGAGAGAAGTTTTACATGGCAGTACCTTACAAATGTTGCCAGTATTAGGAGGGGAAAACCGCCGCTGAAATTTTTTTTCTGATGGTCTCGTCAGAATTCGAACCCAGGCCTCCACAAAGGGATAGTTGTCTTGTTTTTTTTTATATCCTTCACTATAGAATGTGATCAACTAATTTCGTCATTCTGTTTGTAACACATTGAAATATTGATCTGAAATCCAACAAAGTATATGTGTCCTGTCCGTCTGCCTGTCGAAGGCACTTTTGAAGCAACAAAGCTAGGCACTTGAAACTTTGGAAAATACTTCCTACAAGAGTTGGTCGTAGCTAAAGCTGCCATATAAACCGATTATGGATATTGATTTCTTGAGCCTCTAGAGTGCGCTATTGTTTTCCGATTTGTTTGAAGTTTTGCAGGAAGTGTTTCGTCATGTCTTCCAACAAATGTACTAAATCTCAATGCTCTAGTGTACGTGTTCGTCCTTTTTATACCCTACACCATTACTGTGGTACAGGGTATTATAACTTAGTGAATTAGTTTGTAACAATTAAAGGGAAGAGAGATAGACCCATTAATAAGTATACCGATCAACTCAGAATCACTTTCTGATTCGATTTAGCTGTCTGACTGTCTGTCCGTTTGTCCATATCAATTTGTGTACAAACTACAGGTCGCAATTTTCATCCGATTGTCTTTAAATTTGATATGGGCGTGTCTTTCGGCCTAGAGACGAAGCCTGTTGAAACTGGAAAAAATCGGTTCAGATTTGGATATAGCTCCCATATATATGTTCGCCCGATATGCCGTAATACTGCAATAAAATGGACATTTGTTAACCGATTTTCTCGAAATTTAGTATGGGCGTGTTTTCCAGCCTGGAGACGAAGCCTATTGAAATTGGAAAAAATCGGTTTAGATTTGGATATAGCTCCCATATATATGTTCGTCCGATTTGCAGTAATACTGCAATAATATGGTAATTTGTAAACCGATTTTCTTTGCAGGAACGATCTTCTTGTGACTCCCTACATTACAAGTAAATTTCAAAAAAATCGGTTCAGATTTGAATATAGCTCCCATATATATGTTCGTCCGATCTGCAGTAATAATGCAATAAAATTTACATTTGTTACCCGATTCTCTCGAAATTTTGCAGGAAGGATTTTCTAATGACTTTCGACTGGCTCATGAAATTAGAATTAGTTAGTTCAGTATTAGTTATAGCTCCCATATATATGTTCGTCAGATTTTGTTTCGTCATTATTTGCAATAATTTTGTAATTTTTCAACCGTAGTTATTACAGTTTGAACATATTTTTGCTCGCCGAGGTTCATCAAAAATGGTTCAGAATTGGATATAGCTCTCATATTGTACTTATAGGTCAGGTGTAGGGTATGATACAGTCGGCACCGCCCGACTTTTGCCCTTCCTTACTGGTTTCATCATGGGTCCGTGCCGGGATTGAAAAGGACCCCGGACCCTGGTTCTGTTCGGTTTGCCAGAATCGCTTCCATCATCGGTCAGTGTCGGTGAGGTGTAATCGGTGCATGGAGTGGTTACATATCCGATCTTGTTCTGGCCTTGCATCACTACGGTAGTATAGTCATACTGAATATGTTGCATACGACAGGGATGTGTCACATTTCACCGAAATCGGATTATAAATGTGCCTTTTATGGGGCCAAAACCTTAAATCGAGAGATCGGCTATATCCAAATCAGGAACGTTCTGTGCCAAATTGCAGAAAGTTGTTGAAGAGCCTAACACAAATTCCCAAATTTCGGCACCATCGGACAATTAATGTGCTTTTTATGGGCCCAAAACCTTAAATCGGTCTATATGGCAGCTATATCCAAATCTGAATTGATCTAAGTGAAATTGAAGAAGGATGTCCAGCGGCCTAACACAACTCACTGTCCCAAATTTCAGTGAAATCGGACAATAAATGCACCTTTTATGGGCGCAAGACCTTAAATAGAGAGATCGATCTATATAGCAGCTACATCCAAATCAGGACCGAACTTGGCCAAATTGAAGAGGAATGTCGAAGGGCCTAACACAACTCACCGTCGCAAATTATGGCTAAATCGAACAATAAATTCACCGTTTATGGGCCAAAGACCTTAAATCGAGAGATCGGTCTATATGGCAGCTATATCCAAATCGGTACCGATCTGGGCCAAAGTGAAGAAAAATGTCAAAAGGTCTAACGCAACCCATTGTACTAAATTTTAGTAAAATCGAATAAAAAATGTGGCTTTTATGGGCCTAAGACCCTAAGTCGGCTGATCGGTCTATATGGCAGCTATATCCAAATCTGGACCGATCCGGGCCAAATTGCAGTAAGATTTCGAATGGCCTAACACAACACACTGTCCCAAATTTCTGCAAAATCGTATAATAAGTGTGGCATTTATGATCCTAAGACCCTAATTCGGCGGATCGATATATATGGGGCTATATCAAGATATAGTCCGATAGAGCCCATCTTCGAACTTAAACTGCTTATGGACAAAACAAGAATCTGTGTAAAGGTTCAGTTCAATATCTCTATTTTCAAAGACTGTAGCGTGATTCCAACAGACAGACAGACGGAAGGTCGTGGCCAGATCGTCTTAGATTTTTATGCTGATTAAGAATAAATATACTTTATAGGGTCGGAAATGGATATTTCGATGTGTTGGTCCCATATATATCTTTTATCCGATATGGCTTTTATAGGCTGTAATGGCCATAACATTGGTCCGATCTTTACAAAATTTTGCTCGAGATGTTTTATTAAACTTGGTTTTAGAAGCCACAGTTTTGGTCCGATCCTTACAAAATTTGGCATGATATATTTTATTCGACGACTCAATGCCTGTGCAAATTTTTATAGAAATCGGTTCAGATTAAGATATAGCTCCGATACATATCTTTCATCCTATATGACCCATTAAGGCAGTAGTAGCCACAATTTTGGTCCGGTCTTTACAAAATATTTCAATAGGTATTCAAAATTAAAGACTGCTATATTTCAACACAGGTTTCATGTATTAAAAGTAGTAAGTAGACTCTGTGGTGTAGGGTATTATATAGTCGGCTCCGCCCTACTTTTGTTTTTTATTTGAAATTTTCTAAGCAGATAAGTGAAGCTACCACAATTAGGCTAGTTTTCATTAAAGATTAACTTAACTCCTTCTCTTATTAGTTGTCATTCACAGACATGGAACTATTTCTATCTGTGCACACACATCTGTGACAAAGAAACCCTTTATAAAATCTCAGCTGTCGGGCTATGACTATGTTGAATATAATTCAAATTCTTGTTGCTTATGATGGCAACTAGAATTTCTTGGTTATTTGTAGATAAGCCATGGCAATAAGCTGCAACAATGTTGCTTGACTTCGAAAGAAGGAAATCAAGCAAAAACGTGTGCAATGCTGAGCCCATAAAACTGTCTGGCAGTTTTTCAGAATTATGTTGGGCTGATTGCTGTAGTTGACGTTTGCTATGTTCTCTCAGTCTTCTAAATGTGGGCATTGTTTCTATGGCGGTTGACCACTTTTTGTCGATATAGGCAATTGCTCGAAAAAATAGTAAACAATAGGCTTCTTAGTAAAGGGGCCCTACAAAGGTAAAGTGGACTCGAGTGTTTAAATTTGTAATGATTTGTAATGATTTCACATTTCATTATGGTGGGCAAAAAATAGACTTAGTTCATTACCGGGTGACATGCATTTGGTATATACTGTAGTTGTCAGACCTACAGGGTGGCTGATGAAAGCCGCTACCAAAAAAAAATGTAATAACTTTTTTTCTATTTAATAATAATAATTTAATAATTAATTTAATTAATTAATTAATTAATTTAATTAATAATAATTTAATAATTAATTTAATAATTTAATTTAACATGAATAAAAGAAAAATGTATTCCATACACCGAAAAAAAAATGTAGCAATATTCATCATTGTAGCAATATTCATCAGCCACCCTGTATAATGCTATATGGTGTTGTGGTCTGGTGAACGACGCTTCAAAAATCCACATACTGTTCAATACTTAACCGGATCCAAAGGATGGCTTGTTTGTGCATCACTGCCGCACTGAGGACGACACCATCTGATGCACTGAATTTAATGCTACTTCTTATGCCTCTGGAAGTTGCAGCGACCACTGCCGTGAGGTTAAGGGAGCTTTCTCATTGGTCATGTGGCGGCCACCGACACTGTGTTATACTTGATAAAATATCCGATGTTCCAGGCAGTGTGGATTACACCCTACCTGTGCCGCTTTCTGACAAAAATTACTGTACCACTATTCCTGATAGAACCGATTGAAGCTTCGATATCCCTGGTAACAGAAGTTACATATACTTCTATACGGATGGTTCCAAATTAACAACCAGGTGGGCTTTGGGGTGTACTCAAAAGATCTAGAACTGGTCATATCGAAGAGGTTGCCCGACCACTGCAGTGTGTATCAAGCAGAGATCCTTACAATTAAGGAAGTGGTGGAATTGCTAAGATTTAATGTCATTACAACGATTGGCATAAATATCTTCTCAGATAGCTAGGCATCCATTAAATTCCTTGGTAACGTATTTCTGAACATAAAAACCGCCCTCGACTGTCGCAGATCTCTCAACGAGGCTGAACAGTTAAAAACTCACCTGCTCTGGATGCCGGCCCTCAGAGATATCCCAGGGAATTGTAAAGCGGATGAGCTTGCAAGACTAGGAACTACCCCACACATTCCAGGGATACTAAAATCCGTGGGTATGCCTCTAGCAACATGTAAGCTAAGTTTTCAGGACCAGGCCAGAAGGGCAACGAATGATAGATGGTCACAAAAAGGGGACTGTGAGCATTCCAAAACGATGTGGCCTAATCTAGACTTGAGGAGGTCTACTGCTTTGCTGTCATTGACTAAATTAGACGTCTCAGTCATTGTGTCGGTCATAACAGGTCACTGTCTAATCGGAAAACATGCTGACAGACCGAAGGTTGCCAGCAACGACTTTTGCAGAAGCTGTGAGGACATCTGTGTGTGTCCCGCACTAGCAGTTGGAAGGATTTCCAACTTAGGTTATCATTTCTTTGAGAACCAGTTTAAAATAGTTTTCTCTGATGCCTCCGATAGTCTTTCACTGTTAATCATCGATTCTCTATATATAGTTTGATAGTTTGAAAATGGGCTATATCGGAATATATCTTGATATAGACCGATCGATTTTGGGTCTTATACTCATAAAAGCTGCATTTATTACCCGATTGTCACAATGATTTGTGCCAAGAAATTTTGAGTGAGATGTGGCGAGTTAGGCTTATAAAAGCTTTATTTATAATCCGATGTGGCTGTAATTTGACACAATGATTTGTGCTAAGATCCCCGATATTTGTGCTAAATATGATGCAGATCGGTATATATTTTAGAATAGCCGTCATATTTATTGCACGGTTTCCCTGAAATTTGGCACAATGACTTGTATTTGGATCCTCGACATCCATGCTGAATATGGTCCGTATCAATCTATTGTATATCTTAATATAGCCCCCATATAGACCGATCTCTCGATTTAGGGTCTTATTCTCATAAAAGCTGCATTTATTACCCCATTGGCACAATGAAAGCAAGAAATTTTGAGTGAGTTGTGGCGAGTTTGGTCCAAACCGGACCTTACTTCTTTATAGCTGATATTGATTCTGAATCGTGCATTTCACCGAATTTTAACAAAATGTTTATACTCGAGGTGGTGGGTATCCAACTTGGGAGAATGTTCCAAAATACCTGAGTGTTTTGCTAAAAAGAAAATTGAATTTCAAATTCAAAATTTTGGAGAGGGCACGAAAGGAAAATCTTGCAAGAGGGCTGTTGGCAAAAGTTGGATTTATATTGCAGTTGACAGACCTATAATGCTATATAGTGTTGTGGTCTGGTGAACGATGTTTCAGAAGTCCACCTACTGTACAATATTCAGCCAGATCCAAAATATGGTCTGTTTGTGCATAACAACCGCTTTGAGTACGACACCATCTGATGCATTGAATTTAATGCTACACTTAATGCCTCTGTCGTGGTAAGACAAATTGCTGCTGTCACTGCTTTGAGGCTAAAGCGATCTGGATGGTTCAACGGTAGGAACTAGAATGCATCTTCCTTCTTCTGTTCCTGTGGTATTACAATATAATGGACTAAAATGTCTGTCAATATATTTATGCCAATCGTCGTAATGACATTATATCTTAGCCATTCCACCACTTTCTTAATTACAAGGATCTCTGCTTGATACACACTGCAGTGGTCGGGTAACCTTTTCGGTATGACCAGTTCTAGATTCTTAGAGTACACCTCAAAGAACACCTGGTCGTTTAGTTATTAACCATCCGTATAGAAGTCTATGTAACTTCTGTTACCAGGGATATCGTAGCTCCAATCGGTTATATCAGGAATAGTGGTACAGTAATTTTTATCAAAAAGCGGCTCAGGTAGGGTGTAATCCACACTGCCTGGAACATCGGATATTGTATCAAGGATAACACAGTGTCCGTAGCCACCACATGACCAAAGAGAAGGCTTCTTTATCCTCACGGCAGTGGTCGCTGCAATTTGTCTAGCCGCAATGTCCAGAGACATAAGATGTAGCATTAAAAATCAGTGCAACATATGGTGTCGTCTTCAGTGCGGTTGTTATGCACAAACAAGCCAACCTATAGATCCCGTTAAATATTGAGAAGTAGGTGGACTTTTGAAGCGTCGTCCACCAGACCACAACACCATATAGCATTATAGGACTGACAACTGCAGTATATACCCTACGCGTGACACGTGGTCTAAACCCCCAATTTTTGCCAATGGCTCTCTTGCAGTTGTATAGGGCAACAGTTGCCTTTCTTGCTCTTTCCAAAATATTGGATTTGATGTTCAATTTCCCGTTCAGTCAAACATTCTCTCCTGCCAAGGAGACAGGTTCCATTGTAGGCAACTTGTATCTCCTGCTGAAAAGAACTACATCTGTCTTGCACGGATTTATACGTAGACCACCTTCGGTAGCCCATTTTGGTGTTGCACGTAGAGTGTGTGGAAACTTTCACCTAACCGCAATTGCCACGTCATCAGCATACGCGACCACTTTTACGCCTTTTTCTTCCAGAGACAATAATATATGATTTATGGTTATATTCCAAAGTAGAGGAGACAGTACACCTCCTTGAGGTGTTCCTTTAATTACCTATATTTTTAGATCCACAGATCCAAAGCTAGCTGAAAGGTATCTTTAAGTAAGTAAGTTATTAATAAACTTTCTTACGGTAGAGTTGATGCCTAGAAACTCCAACTCCTTCATGATTGACCTCGGTTTTACATTATTGAAAGCACCTTCATTTTCAAGAAATGCTACCATTGTCTATTCCTTGACAGCGAGATAACCATTTTTGTAGACGACTAGGTCGTGAAGGGCTGTTTCAGTGGATTTGCCTTTACTATGTGCATGCTGCTGCAGCGAAAGGCGGTCTCCAGGGATCTTTGCCCTGAGATATGCTTCTATCAACCTCTCAAGAGTCTTCAGCATAAAGGATGACAGACTAATTGGACGAAAATCTTTTTGGCTTCGTATTGTAGGGTTTTCCTGCTTTCGGACTGAAAATGTCCTGCGTGTCCTTCCATCCCATAGGCTTGAATGACATTCTGATACAAGCAGAGTATATCTCCCTAAGCCAGGGAACCATTCTATCAGACACAGCTTGTAATTCAGGCGGTGATACATCATCAATGCCTGGTAATGGAGTCGAAACATCTTATCGCCCAAAGAAGTTTCGCCTCAGACAAAATTTCCCTAATAGCCTCCGACGATGGCATACCAGTGACAACCTCTTCTGTCGAAGTTTTAGTGGCAGACAACATGCTACGGCCTGATACCACCGCAGCTGTTGGGTCTTTGAGTCCATTCTAAGCCTACTCCCTGGCTCTAGATCTGCCGCTCCACTGGAAAGAGACGCAGATCTTCAACCGCCAAATGGATATCTCAATCGCAGCTATCCATGAGTGACTTACATTTTTCTTCCAAAAATAATGACCTATTACGAGAAATGAGCCTCATCGCTGAACAAAATTTGTCAAAATTTGAACACATTTCGAACCGAACACTGATTTTGGTAATAAAATTCAATGATTTGCAAGCGTTGCTCGTTAGTAAGTCTATTCATGATGAAATGTCAAAGCATACTGAGCATCTTTCTCTTTGACACCATGTCTGAAATCCCACGTGATCTGTCAAATACTAATGCATGAAAATCCTAACCTCAAAAAAATCACCCTTTATATATATATATATATATATATATATATATATATATATATATATATATATATATATATATATATATATATATATATATATATATATATATATATATATATATATATATATATATACGTTCGTCCGATTTGGACTTAGAATAATATCATCATTTGTTAACCGATTCTTGCAAAATTTGGAAATTTGTCAGCATATTTGGTCAAAATTATACATTTCAAATTTAAGCAAATTTTAAATGTGGTGCAGGTTACCATAAGGTCGGCTTAGTTTGTTACCATTAGGTCGGCTTAGTTTGTAACTTCATTAGATTTCTCTGAAGTTTGTATTTCACAAATTCGATAAAAGCCTTCATTTATTTAAGTGTTGTACAGTGTAACACCGGTATTCACAAAATTTAATGTAGATTTCAAATGGGTTTATTTTACAGATTTCTTTTATAGAACTGTCACATAAACCTATGTAAAGGCTTTAATAAGTTTTTTGAATACTTCCGTACGAGTTTATGATATTTAAGGTGAGCTATAATTATCCAGTGCGATTGCCTCCATTGTTCCTTTTAAAATTAATATCGTGATTTATGTAACAATTCCCTTCAGGACAAATTTAAAGAAAAAAATCAATTTCTTACATAC
Source organism: Stomoxys calcitrans (assembly GCF_963082655.1). NCBI lineage: Eukaryota > Metazoa > Arthropoda > Insecta > Diptera > Muscidae > Stomoxys > Stomoxys calcitrans. The sequence goes on from NC_081553.1 coordinate 120,501,714, forward strand.
AATGCTGGCCACCGTGGTGCAGAGGCAAGCATGTCCGCCTGTCCGCGTGAACATTAGAAAAATTACTAATGCTACATTTGTGAGATATCCCGCCATGTTAAAACTTCTCTACCAAGTGGTGTCGCTATACGGCACGCTTCCCGGACTTGCCATTAAAAAGGAGGCCCTTATCATTGAGTTTAAACTTTAATCGTATTGCACACATTGATATAAGGGAATATAAGGGAATAGAAGACTCCTTCGATGCCAAAAGTACACACTGGCGGTATGCATTGACATCGAGGGGGCTTTTAGCAATGTGCGGACCGACACACTGATCCAATCCTTAGACTAGTACCGGGTGCCCGGTCCTTAGAGGAACAGGTGGATAAATTGTGTGTCCCATGGCATAAATATAAGGGAGAAAGTGGCGCAGGGCATGCCACAGGGGGCATTTTATCGCCACTCTTATGGGTGACCACCATAAATGACCTATTACGAATGCTGAGTGAGGAGAGATTTGAACCGGAACCGGTCCTTAGAGGAACAGGTGAATAAATTGTGTGTCTCATGGCATAAATATAAGGGAGAAATTGGCACAGGACACGCCACAAGGGGGCATTTTATCGCCACTCCTATGGGTGACCACCATTAATAACCTATTACGGATGCTGAGTGAGGAGAGATTTGAACCGGACACGGTCCTTAGAGGAACAGGTGAATAAATTGTGTGTCCCATGGCATAAACATAAGAGAGAAAGTGGCACAGGGCACGCCACTGGGGGCATTTTATCGCCACTCCTTTGGGTGACCACCATAAATGACCTATTACGGATGCTGACTGAGGAGGAATGCTTCTAAGGGGTAAGGATCCGAACGAGCTATGCAGAAGGGCCGAAAGGGTCTTGCATATGGCATATGACTGGATTATACCCAGAGGTCTCAATGTTAACCCAGAGAAGACTGAAATATGCCTGTTCACGAGGAAGACGAAGGTGGGCGAATTTAACACACCACGTTTCCTCAATAAGACGATTTCGATATATGACAAGGTCAAATACATAGGTTTGATCTTGGACAGGGAACTGAAATGGAAGTGCCACATTCAGGACCGTACTGAGAAGGCTCACAGATGTTGCGCACTATGTAGACGGGCCGTAGGCTCGAAATGGGGCCTGAATCCGAGGATAGTCCACTGCTTCCAGAGGAGCGTGATTAGACCAATACTTACTTACGCCTCAGTAGTTTGGTGGACTGCTATGGAGAAAAAGTGCAACATAAGGACCATACAAAACGTTCAGAAAACATGTTGTCTTTGCATAGGCGGAGCGATGAGGACCACGCCCCCTAGGGAATTGGAGACTATTCTAGATATCCGACCCATTGACATACAGATTAAGTGTGAGGCAGCCACTGCGGCTATGAGACTTAAGGCGATGGCAGAATGGATTGAGGATGGGAGCAGCTCATACCATCACGGTATCATCGAGGTGACGATAGGAAACCTGGAAGAAAGGGAAGAGGTTTCCGATCGGATACCTGAGATGAACCTTGAAGTCGAGCGCGACGCACTGCTGCCAGCGGCACAGACTTGGATTGACGGATCACTGGTATTGCCATCTGGAAGATCATGTTACACGGATGGGTCAAAGCTAAAGGACTGAGTGGGCCTGGGGATTTACATTGAGAACCCAGGGACTAAGATCAGTTTTAGACTGCCTGACAATAATACGGTCCTGCAGGCGGAGATCCGGGCGATCACGGAATGCGTGAAGTGATGTGGTGCTAACGCGAGGAAGTCGATTGTGAACATCTTTAATGACAGTAAAATTGTCATAAGTTGAATAACAACCAGGACGTTAAGGTCACGAACAGTCTTGCAGTGTAAGGAGATTAACGGCTTCTCTGAGGATGCCAAAATCCCATGGCAGCCGGTTGTATGTACCGGATTGACCCGATAAATTCCTTCATCGGGTCAGTCCGAGTTAAGGGAGTGGGCGACGTATGCGCATGCAACATTGTGGAACAGCGAAACGTTCGGTAGGACGGCGAAAACCCTAGGGGGATCCAGATCGTGAGACGACGAGGCTAGTACTGAAAGGAAGCAAGAAAGAGGTCAGTTTAGCTATTGGTATCATAACGGGACACAAAGGACTACGAGCTTACTTATGTAAAATCGGTGCGGCAAGTGATAGCATGTGTAGGGCATGCGGGGAAGATGATGAGACGTTGGAGCATTTCCTTTGTCATTTCCCGGCTTTCGCGTCCAACAGATACCGGCACTTAGGTGGATAAACAATATCAGACATGAACCAACTTTGGGGAGTGGTATTGAAAACAATTACGAATTTTCTAAGTAGCACGGAATTCCTAACCTAAAATTTTCTTTTTAGAGGTTACTTTATAGTGTTTATAGCGCACAACAAGCCGATTACAGGCTTAGGTGTATGTCCATAGTGGCATGGGCGGATTAATATCTGCACCCTCTTTTCGACCTAATCTAACCCTAACAGAAAACCTGTCTATGGCTATTATAAAGATCAATCTCTTGTTTCTTTTACCTTCAAATTTGTTAAATAAAATTCAATAGACCCAAATAACCTTTCCATTGCGGAAGAACCATGACAGTTGTTGTATTATATTCCGTCTTGTGGAACGCCATTTTTGTTTGTCCTTAAGCAAATATTCGGCTTACCACTTCTCAGTATGCATATCACCTGCAATGCAAAACATAATGATTGTGCCATTGGGATGGCATCCTACTCCTGTTTTCCGCCACTGATACTGGCTGCTGACATGCATAATAAAACTACAAACACAACGTATGAACATGTCTAAATGTTAGGCCATGCATATTAATACAATAATTCTTACATACATACAGATATATGTATGTACGAATTTAGTAAATGCTCGCATGTGTCCATTGATGTCTGGGGCCCCAGCTTAGATATTTTGCATGCGATTGCTATGCCTTCGATGCAAATGTAATCAAATCACATTTGTCGCAGTTTGGTTGTGATACAATTATCGTTAGTTAAGGTGTGACAAGAGAATTGTCAATGCTCTCGCCCCTCCGCTCATGACAATCTAAATGAATTGAGGGACAATATCAATAGAATCGGAATGACCACAAAAATTACTTTAACACCCCATTCAGTTGGTTGTTTGTTATTAACCATTTAACCATTTATGCACACATTTCGTCGTTTGTGATTCACTTAGAATTGAAATGAAACGATAAATTCTAAAAACAAAATGGAAATAACACACATTTGTACCAAGTTATTATTATATATGAATTTATTCATCACTTATTTGGATAACAGGCGAGACTAACGAAAAGTGAATAGAGAAACCAATGGGGGAAAAACAAGTTATACTATCCAGTTCCATTTACCCAACTACAAAGGCGATTGATTTCCATGTTTTATGATATGCTGACTACGAAACATAGTCAACATTGTTGAAGAGCAATGCCAAAATGTCTATACCTGCAAACAGAAGATTATAGATATTTATGTTAAATATTGGGTTGCCCAAAAAGTAATTGCAGATTTTTCATATAGTCGGCGTTGAAAAATTTTTTCACTGCTTGTGACGCTGTTATTGCATTCTTTCTTCTGTTAGTTATCAGCTGTTACTTTTAGCTTGCTTTAGGAAAAAAGTGTAAAAAAAGAATTTTTGATTAAAGTTCATTTTTTTTTTATTTTTTTATTAAAAATGCATTTACTTTCTTTTAAAAAATCCGCAATTACTTTTTGGGGAACCCAATAACTCTAAATAAAAGTCATAAAAAATAGTTCTGCACAGAAATATTGTTTAATGGAGTAAATTTAGAAAACAGGCAAACTTGACTGGCAGCTATATCCATCTGGACTAATTTGGGCCAAGTTGCAGAAAAATGTCGAAGAGCCTAACACAACTCACTGTCCCAAATTTCGGGGGCATCGGACAATAAATGCGCTGTTTATGGGCCGAAAACCTTAAATCGAGAGATCGGTCTATATGGCAGCTATATTGTAATCTGGACCGATCTGAGCCAAATTAGAGAAGAATGTCGAAGGGCCTAATACAACCCACAGTATCAAATTTCGGGGACATCGGACAAAAAATGCGCCTTTTTTGGGCCGAAAACCTTAAATCGAGAGATCGGTCTATATGGCAGCTATATCCAAATCTGGACCGATCTGAGCCAAATTAAAGAAGAATGTCGAAGGGCCCAACACAGTCCACTGTCCCAAATTTCGGCCACATCGGACAATAAATGAGCCTTTTATGGGCCGAAAACCTTAAATCGAGAGATCTGTCTATATGGCAGCTATATCCAAATTTTGACCGATCTGAGCCAAATTAAAGAAGAATGTCCAAGGGCCTAACACAACCCACAGGCCGAACGTAGAATAGCGTCCCAAGCGCCTCGATCTTCTGCGCTCATTCTAAAATCTCTGACACCAAGTTTCGAGGTGTCTCCCACAATTTGATCTTTCCATCGGGCTTTTGGTCTTCCCGGTTTGCGTGTACCACCGTGTTTGCCTTCAAAAGACTTCTTTGCTGGAGCTTCTTCATCCATTCTGACACCATGACCTAGCCAACGCAGCCGTTATATTTTGATGCGTGTAACTATGCTATCGTTGTCATACAGCTCATGGTTCATACGTCGCCTATATTCTCCATTAACGCAAACTGGTTCATATATTTTACGAAGAATCTTTCTCTCAAATACTCCAAGCACTGCCTCATCTGCTTTCACAAGTACCCATGCTTCAGAATCATATAACAGCACGGGTAGTGTCAGTGTCTTGTAAAGTGTAGTCTTCGTCTGTCGAGAGATGGCCTTGTTTCTAAACTGCTTACTTAGTCCAAAGTAGCATCTGTTTGCCACTATTATTCTTCGCTTTATCTCAAAACTGGTGTCATTCGTTTCGGTTACGGCGGTGCCGAGGTAGATAAAGTTACTGACTATCTCAAAGTTGTGGTTCCCAACTTTCTCCATGTTCTTTATCTGCTCGGTTGTACAAGTCTTTTTGGGAGTGGAGACCATCCATTTCGTCTTATCTCCATTTACTGCCAAACCCATTTTCACTGACTCTCTTTCGATTCTATCAAAGGCTGCAGTTACTACTTCCGGTGACCGACCTATGATATCGATATCGTCGGCATAGGCGAGTAGCATGTGCTCTCTTGTGTTTAGTGTGCCATATCTATTCACTTCTGCATCTCGTATAATCTTCTCCAGCAGGATATTAAAGAGATCACACGAGAGGCTGTCTCCTTGTCTGAAACCTCGTTTGGTATTAAATGGTTCGGAGAGATTCTTCCCTATTCTTATTGAGGAACGCGTATCAGCAAGTGTCATCCTGCAGAGTCTTATTAATTTTGCAGGGATACCAAACTCAGACATGGCTTGAAATACCTTTGAACGTAAAGGAGTATCGAAGGCGGCTTTGTAGTCAACAAAGAGGTGGTAGGTGTTGATTTGTCCTTCTCGGGTCTTTTCCAGGATTTGGCGCAGTGTGAATATCTGGTCTAGGGTGGATTTACCAGGTCTAAAACCGCATTGATAGGGCCCAATTATCTCATTGACTTTAGGTTTTAATCTTTCACACAGTACACTCGAGAGTATCTTGTATGCGATGGGGAGGAGACTTATTCCTCTGTAGTTGCCACATTCCGTCTTGTCTCCTTTCTTGTGTACGGGACATAGTATGGTGAGGTTCCAATCATCGAGTATGCGTTCTTCTAGCCAGATAAGCTGATGCATACGCCTTATCAGCGTGTCGCCTCCGGTCTTAAATAGTTCAGCGGGTAACCCGTCGGCTCCTGCTGCCTTGTTGTTCTTTACTACTTGGACCTCATTCTGTTTAGGAGGTAAACATTCTATACCATCATCAGGGATTGGTTCTGCGGTATCCTCTTCGCCGCCAACATCGGAAACTAGCAGTTGGGTAAAATGTTCTTTCCATATCCTCAGCATGTTGTCTATGTCAGTTACCAGATTTCCTTCTTTGTCTCTGCAGGAGGATGTGCCTGCACCAAAGCCATCGGTTTGGTGTTTAATTCTTTGGTAGAATTTCCGGACTTCATTCTGACTCCTGTACATCTCAATTCGCTCGCACTCACGTCTTTCCTTTCTGCGGAATAGACGTTTCTCCTCTCTCCTTTTCTCCCGATACCTCTCCTTCATCTGGCGCGTTGCTTATGAATGCAGGGTTGCTCTATATGCCGCATTCTTGGCTTCAGTAGCATCTCGACACTCTTGGTCGTACCGTGGGTTTTTTGGAGGAGGCTTCCGGTACCCAAGTACGGATTTCGCGGCATTTTCCATGGAGTGGGCAATAGCTTGCCACTGCGCCATTATATCATCGGAACAAGGAGTGCTTTCATCGAGCAGTAGGGTCAGTCGAGTGGAGTATTCCGCTGCAATTTGTTGTTTTTGCAGCTTTTCAATGTCCAGCTTCTGTGCAGTGTCAGATCGTACTTTGTTCAAACGGGTGCGAACTTTTGCTGCAACAAGGTAATGATCCTAATCTATATTCGCTCCACAGATCGATCGTACATCTACATGATGGATAAATGCCTTCCATTTATCACAACGTGATCAATTTGGTTTCTCGTGTTTTGATCGGGTGACAGCCATGTGGCTTTGTGAATATTTTTATGTTGAAATCTGGTGCTACTAACTACCATGTTTTTTGACGCGGCGAAATCTATCAGCCTCAACCCATAACTGGACGTTATCTCGTGGAGGCTAAACTTTCCGACTGTTGGACCAAAAATTTTTTCCTTCCCTATTTTCGCATTAAAATCTCCCAGAACGATTTTAATATCATGGGCGGGGCATCGGTCATATTCTCAGGATACATATCGTCAGGATTCGAACCCAGGCTTTCAGCGTCATAGGCGGACATGCTAACCTCTGCGCTACGGTGGCCTCCTTAACTCACTGTCTCAAATTTCGGCGCCATCGGACAATAAATGCGCCTTTTATGGGCCCAAAACCTTAAATCGAGAGATCGTTCTATATAGCAGCTATATCCAAATCTGAACCAAAGAAGGATGTTGAAGGGCTCAACACAGCTCACTGTCCCAAGTTTTGGCGACATCGAACAATAAAGGCACCTTTTATTGGCCCAAAACCCTAAATCTAAAGATAGGTCTGTATGGCAGCTATATCCAAATCTGGACCGATCTAGGCCAAGTTGTGAAAAGATGTCGAGTGGCCTAACACAACTCGGATAACAAATGTGGCCTTTATGGCCCTAAAACCCTAAAACGCCGGATCGGTCTTTATGACAGCTATATCCAAATCTGGACCGATCTGCGCCAAATTAAAGAAGGATGTCAAAGGGTCCAACACAACTCACTGTCCAAATTAAAAAAAAAAATGGCTTTTATGGCCCTAAGACTCTAAATCGGGGTTCGAATGACAAAATGAATATACCCCCATCCTTCGGTGAAGGGTATAAAAATGCATTAAAGTGAAATGAAGAACGCAAATGTTCTTGAAACTTATTGTGGTATAAACCTTCGAAGAGGGTCCAGACGATGAAAGGTTCCAGTGATTATGCTTGTCCAAAAAGTACCATCACATAAAAACTCTATGAAGATTTTAAGAAAATAAAGAAAATTGTTATGGAGTTGTGCCTACTGGAGAAGTTGAAGAGGAAGTTGAAATATTGGTTGTGTTAAAATCAATTCAAAACTGCTTAAGGTTATGTTAAGTTTTAGTGGCAGTCTGCGATTAAAGTCACTTAGACATTGTAGTTCATTGTGATACCATTGGAATGGGAGTAGGAAAATGAAGAATGTTCACATCACCTAATTTAAACAAATCCTCAAAGAAATAAGAAGAAATGTGCAACTTCTTGCCAGTACAAGAAAGGCATACAAATAGATGTTCTTATGAGTTAACCACATCAACGCCCTCACAGCTTCTGCAAAAAGAGTTACTTGCAATCTCCATTCTATCAGCATAACTTTCAATCAGACAATGACCTGTCATGACGGATACGATGGGGAAGCTTCTGATCTAGCCAACGACTTGCCAGCTTGTCTCCTCTGAAATTCCCTCGGATATATCTGTGGCCGGCACGCATTACATACGAATTTTAAACTGTACAGACAGGATTTGTTCAGTTGTTTTTTGAAATTCCAGAGTTTGAATGGCTGCCCTGCTATCGTAGAAGATATTTATGGCAACCTTTGATAATAATTTATATCCTTGCCATTTTTCTTACGTCTTTTATTGCAAGGGTCTCCACTTGATACACACTTCAGGGGCCTTTTAATATACAATATGTTGTAATAGCAACAATGTCCAGAAACAAAGTGTAGCAATAAATTCAGTGAATCAGATGTTGTCGACTTTAATGCGGCTGCGATGATGGTGGATTTCTGGTGCGCCGTCCACCATACCACAATACCAGTAAACCGAAATGGGTGTTCTGGGTAATTTTGTGGAAAAATTCCGGCAATATAATTTTTTTATTTTTTAAAGACACTTTTATCAGCAAAATGCAAACATAATTATTAACATATCTTTATTCGCTTTATTTTACAATTTTTCAATTTGAGTGTGGGTTTTTAAAAAAATGATTATACTTCGTGCCCACGAATTTTCATAGTGGATTTATAGGGTTGCCAAAAAGTAATTGCGGATTTTTTAAAATAAAGTAAATGCATTTTTAATAAAACTTAGAATAAACTTTAATCAAATATACTTTTTTACACTTTTTTTCTAAAGCAAGCTAAAAGTAACAGCTGATAAATGACAGAAGAAAGAATGCAATTACAGAGTCACAAGCTGTGAAAAAATTTGTCAACGCCGACTATATGAAAAATCCGCAATTACTTTTTGGGCAACCCAATATTTAAAAATCTCTCCACAGACTATTTTAGTCTTTTGATTTTTCTTTAAAATAAATAAACAAGTAAAAAGCGTGCTAAGACCAGTTAAAGGAATAATTTTATTCTATATACCAAACTTCTGCCGAAACAGCAAAAACTAAAGCTTCTAGGAACCGAACAAGAATGATCGAGAGACCGGTTAATATGCGAGCAATATAAGGTTGTAGACTGATTTGGACCATATTTCGCAGAGTTATCGGAAGTCGTAACAGAACTCCGCATGCAAAAATTTCAGGCCAAATCGTCAAGTCAAGAAGTCAAATCGGGAGATCGGTTTATATGGGAGCTATATCAGGTTATGGACCGATTAAGACCGTTAGGCACAGTTTTTGGAAGTCGTAACAGAACACTACATGCAAAATTTCAGCCAAAAATTGCGACTTTAAGAATTCAAATAGGGAGATCGGTTAAGAGTTGTTGGAAGTCATAACAGAACACTACATGCCAAAAAATTTAGCCAAATTGGACAAGAATTGCGGCTTCCAGAGGCTCAAAAAGTCTAATCGGGAGATCGGTTTATATGGGAGCTATATCTAAATCTAAACCAATATGGCCCATTTGCAATTCCCAACGACCTACATCAATATTAAGTATCTGTGCAAAATTTCAAGTGGCTAGCTTTAAGCCTTTGATCGCAATAGTGATTTCGACAGACAGACGGACGGACGCACGGACATGGCTAGATCTACTCAGAAAGTCGAGGCGATCAGGAATATCTATACTTTATTTGGTCCTAGACGAATGATTAAATTAGTATACCCCATCCTACGGTGATGGGTATAAAAATGACAATGCTTATCCCACTTTTGGAACGAAAAATTGGCATTGTGTCCTTACATCCCTCGAGTATATAGTGGTCATATAATTAGGGACACAGTTTTTATACCCTCCACCATAGGATGGGGGTATACTAATTTCGACATTCTGCTTGTAACTCTTTGAAATATTCGTCTAAGACCCCATAAAGTACATATATTCTTGATCTTCATGACATTCAAAGTCGATCTAGCCATGTCTGTCCGCCTGTCCATCCGTTCGTCCGTCTGTCTGTCGAAAGCACACTAATTTTCGCAGAAGTAAAGCCAGCCGCTTGAAATTTTGAACAAATTCTTATTATTAGTGTAGGTCGGTTCGGACTGTAAATGGGCTATATCGGTCCATGTTTTGTATATAGCTGCCATATAAACAAATCATGGATCTTGACTTCTTGAGCCACTAGAGGGCACAACTCATATCCCATTTGGATGAAATTTTGCTTGAGGTGTTTTATTACGGTTGCTGAGTATGGATGAAATCGGTCCATAACCTGACATAGCTATCATATAAACCTATCTGGGGTCTTGACATCTTGAGCGTCTAGAGGGCGCAAGTCCCAACCGATTTGGCTGAAATTTTGCACGATGTGTTAGTTTATGACTTCTAACAACTATGCTTAGTATGGTTTGAATCGGTCTATAACCCGATATAGCTGTCATATAAACAAATCTGGAATCTTGACTTCTTGAGCCACTAGAGTTATTTTAAGCCTCCCGACAACCGACTCAAATATGGTTCAGATCGGACTTATTCATATATAGCTGCCAAATAGACCGATCTCCCGATAAAGGGTCTGAAGCCCATAAAAGCTTTATATAATACCCGATTACACTGAAACAGTGAGTTCTTTTAAGACTGGTTTAGATCGGACTAAATTTGGATATAGCTGCCATATAGACCGATCTCCCGATAAAGGGTCTGAAGCCCATAAAAGCTTAATTTTGTAACCGATTTCCATGAAATTTGAAACAATGAGTAGTTTTAGGCTTCCCATGGTCCGACTCGAATATGGTTCAGGTCGGCTTACATTTAGATATAGCCTTCATATAGATCGATCTGCCGATAAGGGGTCTGAAATCCATGAAAGCTTTATTTTTTATCCGATTTCGTTGAAATTTTAAACAGTAAATTTTTTTAAGCCTTCCGAAATCCGAAGCGCATATGGTTCAGATCGGACTATATATAGATATTGCTGCCATATAGACCGTTCTGCCGATAAGGGGTCTGAAGCCCTTAAAAGCTTTATTTATTACCTGATTTCGCATAAATTTGAAACAGTAAGTTATTTTAAACCTCCCGGTATCCGATCCAAATATGGTTCAGATCGAACTGTATTTAGATATAGCTGCCGATCTGCCGAGAAAGGGTCTGTAACCCATAAAAGCTTCATTTATTACCCAATTTCGCTGAAATTTCAATCAGTGAGTTGTTTTAAATCACACGCCATCTGACCTAAATATGGTAAAGATCGAAATGTATTTAGATATAGCTTTCAGCTGTCGGGACCTGAATAAAATATGATAGAGACTAGCCCCTATTAAAATATAACTACGGATATGGTAGTGGAGTTACAATAAAATAAGGATGATTATTATATGCTTGTTAAATTTGGTTCAGATCGGTCCAGATTTGGTCCAAGAACTACAATCGGGCTTTTGGTTTATTAGGGGCTATATCAAATTACAGTTCGATATAAACCATCTTCAAACTTAATCACCTTATGGACAAAAGGAAAATCTGTGCAAAGTTTCAACTCAATATCTTTATTTTTTATGACCAAGTGTCACGAGGACTTACTACTCCAAAAACATCCCCGCTCCTCTCAAACGGACAGTTTGACCGATTGGTACAACATGGGACTGAAATGAAAGGTATTTGGAAGTAGATAAGAAATTTTATACAGAATAATGGGGGCCAAGTGTCAGTGGGCCCGTTCCACCCTCAAAACCACGATATACATTGTGTTCGCCGAAGTAATGGTAATATCTAAATAAAGGTAGTATCTGCCTGTTGTCACATTGGCAAATACAAGTGGTCTATTTCTCTTGTTACAAATTGCCCCACATGAAGTGATGTGTTTTATCACCAGTACCCATAATGAAGTTATTTTTCCCTGCAGATGTGGCTTCCACAACCAAATTTGGTTTGAAGACGGCAACTCCGAATAGAGTGCCCTTTAGAGGGAAGCCAGCCAGTATTTTCAGTGCTTGGCTACTATCACATTGTCATGCTATTATTTCAGGTGCTAACTCAATAATATAACATGCAATATACCTGATTTACCAATTAATAATTCTTTTCATTATAATTTTTTATTTTTCGATGAGGACATTGACATTTGAAATAATTTAAAAATTCGACAGCGTTATCAGGTTAATCACATCTCTAAAACTATTTGCAAATTTTCGTATATTCATGTGATGTAATTTCCCATCATCTCTCTTAAATTCTCGTAGACATCAAAGGGGGCAGGGAGGTTGGGGAGAAATGTGATCTTTTATCATTAAACTCAATCGTCAAGTAATACATTTGATTTCATTTTTATGGCAGACACAACATCAAGAACGATTTTTGTGGTCCATGTACAAAAGTACGAGTATGGTATTTCAGTAAAAACAAATCGTAAACATGGAATGCCATCACATTCAGTTTGCTTTTTGCTCTCCTCCACACACAATATCATTGAATTGAATGTTATTGCGACGTTCGGACGTCTGCCCTCCATGTGACCATTGGACTATGGCTGCAAATGACGTCGATCCACATATAGATTCACATTTTGTCCCAAAAAAAAAAGAACAAACCCAAAAAGCCACTATTGTCCATAATTTTCGTGAGGGTGACTTTGCACAGTTTATACACAGAAAAAAGATTTGATTTTGAATTATATATTAAGTTTGGAAGTATTAAAAACAATCTTAACAAGTAAAAAGGCGTTATGTAAACCACCTTTCGTCAAAATCCGGTGAAAAATTCATATCTTATGCCCCGTAGCAGCTGTATCGAAATATGTTCCGATTTGGATCAAATACTAATAAGTACAAGTCATTGTTCAATTGTGTATAACAAAATATTGATCTTTTTAGTAGCTATATCTAAAAATAAACTGATCTGAACTATTTACGTCACGGATGTCGAAAAGCCTAACATAAGTCACTGTGTCACATTTCAGTGAAATCGGATCATAAATGCGCCTTTTATGTGGCCAAGACTTTAAATCGAGATATCGGTCTATGTGGCAGCTATATCCAAATCTACAGGGTTTTGGGCCAAGTTGCAAAAAAAAAGTAAAAAAGCCTAACACAATTCATTGTCGCAAATTTCGGCGAAATCGGACAATAAATGCGCATTTTGTGGGCCCAAAACCTTAAGAAGCGAGATCGGTCTATATGGGAGTTACATTCAAATCTGGACCGATCTTAGCGAAATTGAAGAAGAATGTCGAACGGCCCAACACAACTCACTGTCCCAAATTTTGGCGACATCGGGCAATAAAGGCGCCTTTTATGTGGCCAAAAACATTAAATCGGGAGATCGGTCTATATGACAGCTATATCCAAATCTGGACCGATCTGGGCCAAATTGAAGAAGGATGTCGAAGCGCCAAACACAACTCACTGTCCTAAATTTTGCCAAAATCGGAAAATAAATTCGCCTTCTATTGGCCCAAAACATTTAAACGAGAGGTCGGTCTATATGACAGCTATATCCAAATCTGCACCGATCTGGGCAAAATTGAAGAAGAATGTCGAAGGGCCTAACACAACTCTCTGTCCTAAATTTGGGCAAAATCGGACAATAAATGCACCTTTTATTGGCCAAAAACATTAAAACGAGAGATCGATCAGCTACATCCAAATCTGGACCGATCTGTTCCATATTGCAGAAGTAAGTCGAGAGGCTTAACTTAATTTACTGTCCCAAATTTCGACGACATCGGATAATAAATGCGCCTTTTATGGGCCTAAAGCCTTAAATTGAGAGATCGGGCTATATGGCAACTTTATCCAAATCTGAACCGATCTGGGCCAAATTGAAGAATGACGTCGAAGGGCCTAACACAACCCAGTGTCCTAAATTTTGCCAAAATCGGACAATAAATGCGCCTTTTATTGGCCCAAAACATTAAAACGAGAGATCGATCAGCTATATGAAAATCTGGACCGATCTGTTCCATATTGCAGAAGTAAGTCGAGAGGCTTAACCTAACTCACTGTCCCAAATTTCGACGACATCGGACAATAAATTCGCCTTTTATGGGCCCAAAGCCTTAAATCGAGAGATCGTGCTATATGGCAGCTATATCCAATTCTAGACCGATATGGGCCAAATTGAAGAAGGATGTTGAAGGGCCTAACATAACTCATTGTCCCAAATTTTGGCAAAATCGGACAATAAATGCGACTTTTATTGGCCCAAAACCTTAAATCGAGAGATCGGTCTAAGTGACAGCTATATCCAAATCTGAACCGATCTGTTCCATATCGCAGAAGTAAGTCGTGAGGCTTAACTTAACTCACTGTCCCAAATTTCGACGACATCGGACAATAAATTCGCCTTTAATGAGCCCAAAACCTCAAATCGAGAGATCGGCCTATATGGCAACTATATCCAAATATGGACCGATCTGAGCCAAATTGGCGAAGGATGTCGAAGGGCCTAACACAACTCACTGTCGCAAATTTCAGCAAAATCGAATAATAAATGTGGCTTTTATGGGCCTAAGACCCTAAATCGTCGGATCGGTCTATATGGGGACTATATCAAGATATAGTCCGATATAGCCCTTCAACATAATTCTTCAATTTGGACCAAATCGGTCCAGATTTGGATATAGCTGCCATATAGCTTTGTGCCCATAAAAGACACATTCATTGTCCAATGTAGTCGAAATTTGGGACAGTGAGTTAAGTTAAGCCTCTCGACTTACTTTTGGAATATGGAACAGATCGGCCCAGATTTGGATATAGCTGCTATATAGACCGAACCTCCGATTTAGGGTCTTAGGCCCATAAAAGCCACATTTATTATCCGATTTTGCTGAAATTTGCGACAGTGAGTTGTGTTAGGCCCTTCGACATCCTTCGTTAATTTGGCTCAGATCGGTCCAGATTTTGATATAGCTGCCGTATAGATCGATTTCTTGATTTAAGGTTTTGGGCCCATAAAATGCTCATTTATTGTCCGATGTCGCCGAAATTTGGGACAGTGAGTTAAGATAGGCCCCTTGACATACTTCTGCAATATTGCACAGATCGGTCCAGATTTGGATATAGCTGCCATATAGACCGATATCTAGGTTTTAGGTTTTGGGCCATAAAAGACGCGTTTAATGTCGGATGCCGCTGAAATTTGGGACAGTGCTTTGTGTTAGGCTCTTCGACATTTTTATGCAAATTGGCCCAAATCGGTCCAGATTTTAATATAGCTGCCATATAGACCAATCTCTCGATTTAAGGTTTTGGGCCCATAAAAGAGGCATGTATTTTCCGATTTCGCCGAAATTTGGGACAGTACTTTGTGTTAGGCTCTTCGACATTTTTATGCACCTTTGTCGAAGTCGGTTCAGATTTGGATATAGCTGCCATGTAGACCGATCTCTCGATTTTAAGTCTTGGCCCAACTATATATAATCCGAGGCCCATTTATAATCCGATTTCACTGAAATTTGACAGAGTGACTAATGTTAGGCTTTTCGACATCCGTGTCAGATCGGTTTATTTTAAGATATAGCTACTGTACTTATTAGTATTTGGTCCAAATCGGATCATATTTTGATGTAACTAATATGGGGCATAAGTTATGAAATTTTCACCGAATTTTGATGAAAGGTGGTTTACATATATACCCGAGGGGGTGGGTATCCAAAGATCGGCCCGGCCGATTTTAACGCCTTTTTATTTGTTCTATTTTAAAATAATCTATTATCGCAAACCTGTGTGTTCTGCATGCAGATATTAACACATTTGTTTAAATTTGTTTTCAATAGGACCAAGCTGGAAATAGTTATCTTCTGGACTGATCTTCTGATTGAACTGTTACGAAAGGAATGCGATTTTCATATCATTTCTATCAAACTCTTGACTGTGGATCTGATTTTTAATTATAAAATTTACACAGCTTTGAACGACTATCTCTGTTTGCCAATACCAACTTCTGTAGGTCTTTATTGATTGAAGTGTACGTAATTATGACATTTATTTCGCTTATAACATCTATTATAGATAAAATATTAATATTTAGAGAATAAATAAGCGAATAACCGTTAGATTTCAGCCATTATTAAGCTGTATTTAGCTCCTTCTCATTCTTTTAATTGCCGTTCAGTAAACCATGTTTCCCCTGCAACAATACATCTGCTGTACGGAGACCTGTTTCTAATCCAAAAATTAAAATATTTAATTAATAAATGATGAACTCTAAGATATTGATATTCACACATACAAAGTATGAAATAAGAATTAAAATTGACTGAATATTTTACGGGGCATATATAATATATTCCTATTGGGTTGCCCAAAAAGTAATTGCGGATTTTTTAAAAGAAAGTAAATGCATTTTTAATAAAAGTAACAGCTGATAACTGACAGAAGAAAGAATGCAATTACAGAGTCACAAGCTGTGAAAAAATTTGTCATCGCCGACTATATGAAAAATCCGCAATTACTTTTTGGACAACCCAATATTTCTATATAGAATACTGTTGTTTAAGGTACTAAACAAAGATGACAGTTAAAAAATGAGCAGACAAATCAATAACTTAAGTTGGGAAATAAAGAGAAATTTACAAATTTCTTAGCATATAATTGATTAGTGTTTCCATCGATTTTATAATTTCTACAACTCTTTTACTCTAGAAACACAAATATTGGATCTTATTAATTCGATTATTTACATTCCCAGCAACAACTAGGTAACCGCATATCATTACCTACTGGTATACCAGTAATCAAAATCTTATTACTCGTAGGAATACCTAAGGCTGAGAAATAATAGGTTACCTATAATAAGTTAAATAATCGTAAAATATTAAAAAAAAGTTATACAATAGAATGCCCTAAATTAAATCTCTAAATAATAACGAAATTCGCAAGAAATCATTTTTTCAGTCTTTTTTTGATTGTGTGGATTTATTTTTATTTTTTTTTATACCCTATACCACTACTGTGGTATAGGGTATAAACAGGGTATTATAACTTAGTGCATTTGTTTGTAACACAGAGAACGAAGAGTGATAGACCCATTGATTAGTGTACCGATCGGCTCAGATTCACTTTCTGATTAGATTTAGCAATGTCCGTCTGTCTGTCTGTCCATCTTAATTTGTGTATAAAGGACAGGTCACAGTTTTCATCCGATTGTCTTAAAATTTGGTCAGACATGTTTCTCGGCCTAGAGATGAAGCCTATTGAAATTGGAAAAATTTAGTTCTGATTCGCATTTTTCTTCTTTGTTAACCGATTCTTTCTTAAATTTAGCAGGAACGATTTTCTTATGTCTCTCGATAACTCTGGTGAATTTAATAGAAATCGATTCAGTTTAAGATATAGCTCTCATATATAGATATCACCCGATTTTCACTCCTAAAGCCACTGCAAGCGCACTTATTTACCAATCTTCCCAAAACTTTGTACAACGCTTTCCTCGACGACTTACACAATGTCTATAAAGTTTGCTTGAAATCGGTTTAGATTTGGATATAACTGACAGAAGAAAGAATGCAATTACAGAGTCACAAATTTGTCAACGCCGACTATATGAAAAATCCGCAATTACTTTTTGGGCAACCCAATAGCTCATATATATATGTTAGACCCAGGCCTGTGGAGTTGGAGTCTTGGAATCAGAGAATTATACTACGAACAATAAGTACAGATTTTATTAGCTTGAGGCTCTAAATCAAGCAGGCGGGTTTATATCGCAGCTTTATCCGATATGGGCTTAAACTCGTTTCGGTCATCAAGGACTTCGTTAAACTCACTGTCCCAAATATCAGCGAAATCTGACAATAAATGAGATTGTTATAGACTTTACACTACGTCATGGTCTACATGGCGGCTATATCCGAATCTGATCCGATCGGGACTATTGTTAGGTTAGGTTAGGTTAAAACGGCAGTTTGCCATCAGACTCACATAGACGTTTTCGTCTATTGTAATACCACAGGAACAGAAGAAAGAAGATGCCTTCTAGTTCCTACGTTGAACCATCCAGATCGCTTTAAAAAGCCCAACCAGCCAAATCAGATATGTTCCCAAAGAAATGAGAACCTAAAGTGGAACTCCTTCTAACTTTCAGTTCGGGACACTCACACGGAAGGTGTTCTATGGTCTCTTCTTCTTCGATGTCCTCACAACTTCTGGAAAAGTGGTTGCTGGCAACCTTCAGTCTGTCAGCATGTTTTCCGATTAGATAGTGACCAGTCATGACGGACACAATGACTGAGACGTCTGTTCTAGCCAATGACTGCAAAGCTGTAGACCTCTTCAAGTCTAGATGAGGCCACATAGTTTTGAAATGCTCACAGCCCCCTCTTTGTGACCATCTATCATTCGTTGCCCTTCGGGCCTGGTCCAGAAAACTTAGCTTACATGTCGCTAGAGACATACCCACAGATTGCAGTATCCCTGGAATGTGTAGGGTAGTTCCTAGTCTCGCTAGTCCATCTACTTTAAAATTCCCTGGGATATCTCTGTGGCCCGGCACCCAGAATAGGTGAATTTTGAACTGTTCAGCCATCTCGTTGAGAGATCTACGACAGTGGAGGGTAATTTTTGTGTTCAGAAATACGTTCTCCAGGGATTTAATGGCTGCCTAGCTGTCTGAGAAGCTATTTATACCAATCGTCACAATGATATTTTATCTAAGTCATGCCACCACTTACTTAATTGCAAGGATCTCCGCTTGATACACAAGGCAATGGTTGGGTAACTTTTTCGATAAGACCAGTTCTAGATCTTAAGAGTACACCCCAAAGCCCACATGGTCGTTTAGTCTGGAACCATCCGTAGTCTAGACCATAGACTTCTAGTCTATGTGACTTCTGTTACCAGGGATATCGTAGTTCCAATCGGTTCTATCAGGAATAGTGCAGTACTTTTTATCAAAAAGTGGCTCAGGTAGGGTATAATCCACACTGCCTGGAACATCGGATATTGTATCAAGGATAACACAGTGTCCGTAGCCGCCACATGACCAATGAGAAGGCTCCCCTAACCTCACGGCAGTGGTCGCTGCAATTCAGGTAGCCACAATGTCTATACGCATAAGATGTAGCAATAAATGCAGTGCATCAGATGGTGTCGTCTTCAATGCAGCTGAGATGCGCAAACAAGCCATACTGTGGATCCGGTTAAGTATTGCGCAGTAGGTAGACTTTTGAAGCGCCGTCCACCAGACCACAACACCATATACCATTATAGGTCTGACAACTGCAGGATATACCCAATGCATAAATTTGCCAATCCCTTTGTAACACCTCGAAATATTCGTCTTAAACCCCACAAAGTATATATATTCTTGATCGTCTCAACGTTCTGAGTCGATCCAACCATGTCCGTCCGTCTTTCGAAATCATGATAGTGGTCGAACGCGTATCAATACAGATTTTGCATATTTTGCAGATACTTATTATTGATGTACATGCAAATTTAGTGTTTTGTTAAGACTTCCAAAAACTGTGCAAAGTACGGTGCAAATCAGTCTATAATCTGATATAGCTCTCATATAAATCGATCTGCCGATTTTACTTCTTGAGCCTTTACAAACAGCATTTTTGTCCGGCTGAAACTTTGCGTGTAGTGTTTTGCTAAGACTTTCAACAACTGTCAACCAAATACAGTCCAAATCGGTCTATAACCTAATATTGCTCCCATATAAACTGATCTCCCGATTGGATTGCTTGGGCCCTTAAAAGCCGCAATTTGTATCCGATTTGGCTGAAATTTTGCGTGCGGTGTTCTGTTATGACTTCCAACAACTGTGCCAAATACGGTCCAAATCAGTCTATAAAATGATATAGCTCCCATTAAACCGGTCCCTCCATCATCCTTGTTCAGTTCCCAGAAGCTATAATTTTTGCTGGTTTGACAGAAGTTTGGTAAGTATTGGGTTGCCCAAAAAGTAATTGCGGATTTTTCATATAGTCGGCGTTGACAAATTTTTTCACAGCTTGTGACTCTGTAATTGCATTCTTTCTTCTGTCAGTTATCAGCTGTTACTTTTAGCTTGCTTTAGAAAAAAAGTGTAAAAAAGGTATATTTGATTAAAGTTCATTCTAAGTTTTATTAAAAATGCTTAACTTTCTTTTAAAAAATCCGCAATTACTTTTTGGGGAAACCCAATAGAATAAAATTATGCCTTTCAACTTAATGTATTTTCTATAAATTCTTAGCAGAATCCATGATGGTGTGTTCCCAAGATTCGGCCCGGCCGAACTTAGCACGGTATTACTTGTTTATTTTTAATAAAGAAACCATCAAATGCAACAAGATTCTAAAAGGTTTCCAGAAATCTCACTCCTAAGAATTTTGAGAACATTTTTTGTTTGATTTTTTGAGCTATAACAAATTGTCGATTTTCAACAAGACTTTATATGGCGGGAAAATTTTTTAAGCTAGTTTCATTCGTCCACTCTACGCCAAACCAAATTTCATTAGATTACTTCTTTCCTAGGTCGAAATAGATTTTTCTTAGACACTTCTATTCTTGGGTATTTTTCCTCCCATTCGTCGTTAATGGGTTACTTCAGTCTACCCATACTCGTACTTGCGTTCAGCTGATAGCCAAAATCACGATAGCGTTCGAACGAATGAGGCTACCCCCACGCAATTTTTCATATATACTTCCTCCTGATGTAGGTCGTTGGCCGTCGCAAATAGGTCATTTGGACCAGTTTGATATAAGTTTACAATACCAAACAATTTTAAAACTCATATTTCTTTTTGGAGTCTATGCGTTCAAGATCAGTTATTTTTGGCTGCCAATTTGCAATTTATTTATTAACAATGCTAGCCAAAAATAACTGATCTTGAACGCATAGACTGCAAAAAGAACTATGAGGAAAAACAGATTAACAAAAAACAAAAATTTTAAAACACTCAAAAATTTCATTATGTTTTTGGTTTATACAACTTAGACCAATGTGTTTTTATTTCTTGCTTCTATTTCAAAACAAAACAGCAAAAACACTTTAAAGAGTCTCAGCATTTGTGGTGTGTTAAATGTATGCAAGGGGCAGGCTGCACTGATCACAATTTCGGCCTTTGCCAGAGGCCTCGTCAGACTGCTATGACAACAAAAGATTGCATGCTTCCACCCACTCACTGATTATTGAGCAGTGCAATGGTAGAGTCATGCCTTTTCAATGTAATGTTGGGTCTTGTTATGCAATCTTTTCTTATAACGCAGTAAGAAAAGACATCTAACATCAACAACACGAACAAAGCCACAGACTTCTTGTCTACACAAAATTTCGCTTGCCATATATTTAATAACTTTTCAATATAAGCATAGTTGCCACATATCATATATCATATCAGTTTTAAAGTGTCTTAAAAATGGTTTTTCGTACCAAGTTTCTGAGTATGGACTTTTAAACTATTTCAATACTGCAGTTATTAAAAACGGTATATATTCGTCCGAATTGAACTAAGAGTGCAATAATATAGTCATTTGTCAACCGATCTTCACGAAACTGATCACGAAGGTTTTGTTATGAATCGTCTGATTGCTAGTGAATTTCATAGAAATCGGTTCAGATATAGATATAGCTAATTTTAGTGAAATTTTGTCTTAAGCATTAAATTCTAATGAAATTATTCCAAAACATCAAATTTTAATGAAATTTTTTCCAAATGCAAAATTTTAATGATTTTTTTTAAACAAAATTTCTATGAATTTTTTAAGCAAACATTTGTGAAAAAGTTGTTGAAAGTTTCTTTAAAAACAACATATCCATAACATTTTCTCTAAAAACAATATTTCTAAAAAAGTTTCTCAATGAAAAATTTCTCTGAAATTGTGACTGCACTTTTTTTTATACCCCACACCACTACTGTGGTACAGGGTATTATTAGTTAGTGAATTAGTTTGTAACACCCAAAAGGAAGAGAGATAGACCCATTGATAAGTATACCGATCGACTCAGAATCACTTTCTGAATCGATTTAGCTATGTCCGTCTCTTTGTCTGTCCGTCCGTCTGTCCATGTTAATTTGTGTACAATGTTCAGGTCGCAGTTTTCATCCGATCGTCTTCAAATTTGGTTCTGGCATGTTTTTCGGTCTAGAAAAAATCGGTTCAGATCTGGATATAGCAACCATATATATGTTCGTCCGATTTTCAGTAAAACTGTCGACATTACTGTTGAATTTTATGGAAATCGGTTCAGATTTAGATATAGCTCTCATATATATATATCGCCCGATTTTCACTCCTAGAGCCAGTGCAAGCGCATTTATTGACCAATGTTCGCAAAACTTCGTACGACGATTTCCTCGACGACTTCAACAATAAACATAGAGTTTGGTCAAAATCGGATCAGATTTAGATATAGCTCCCATATATATGTTCGTCCGATTTCCTGTAATATTGCAATAAAATGGTCATTTGTTAACCGATTTTCTCGAAATTCGGCAGGCTGGATTTTCTCTTGACTCTTAATATTACTGGTAAATTTCATGGAAATCGGTTCAGATTTAGATATAGCTCTCATTTGTATATATCGCCCGATTTTCACTAATAGAGCCCCTGCAAGCACATTTATTGACCAATCTTGCCAAAATATTGTACAACGCTTTCCTCGATCACTACAACAATATACATAGAGTTTGGTCAAAATCGGTTCAGATTTCGATATAGCTCTCATATATATGTTCGTCCGAGTTCCAGTAATATTGCAATAAAATGGTCTTTTGTTAACCGATTTTCTCGAAATTCGGCAGGTTGGATTTCCTCTTGACTCTCGATATTACT